>NC_090388.1:32454394-32544954 GCF_036365525.1 Heterodontus francisci | reverse complement strand
TTATTCAGTTCCTTTGGGATTTCTTTGTTTAAAAGTCTTAAATGTGAAATCTTGTTGAGCAATTCTTGAAACGGGTCTGGGGGCTCATATCTCTTTCCCACAGGAACGATCTCTGCGATCGCAACAAGAGGCACAGATCAATCAAGGTCAGTCAGCATGAACGTGTTAGCGGAACATCATGTCTTACTAACTTGCTTGAATTTTCTTGAAGAGTTAGCAAGGATGGGCGATGAGGGTAGCACGCTTGATGTAATCTACATGGATTTTAAGCAAAGGTTTTGACAAGGTCCCACATGGCAGACTGATCAGAAAATTAAAAGTTCATGAGATCCAAGAAAAAGTGGAAAGTTGGCTCTGTGGCAGGAAGCAAAGGGTAATGGTCGACAGCTGTTTGTGACTAAGGTTTTTTTCCAATGGGCTTCTGTAGGGCTCACTACTGGGGCCCTTGCTGTTTGTGGCATATATCAATGACTATAGAATTAAATGTAGGGGCATGATTAAGAAATTTGCAGATGATACCAAAATTGACCATGTGTTTGATAACGAGGAGGAAAGCAGGAAGATATTAATGGACTAATCAGGTGGGCAGAACAATACCAAATGGAGTTCAAACTGGAGTAATGCATTTGGGGAAGGCTACCATGGCAAGGGAATACACAATAAATGGTAGGATACTGAGAAGGGTAGAGGAACCTTGGAGTGCATGTTCACAGATCCCTTAAGGTAATAGGACAGGTAAAGGTGGTGAATATACAGATACTTCCTGGTATTTACTGAGGCCTAGAACATAAGAGCAGGGAGGTTGTGCTAGAACTGTATATAAAAACTAGCTAGACTGCAGCTGGAGTACTGTTTACAGTTCTGGTCACTACATTACAGGAAGGATGTGATTGCAGAGAGGGTACAGGAGAACAAGAAGGATTTTGCCAGGACTGGATAATTTTAACCATGAGGAATGATTGGCTGGGCTGGGGTTTTCTTTCTTTCTTGAAGCAGAGGTGGCTCAGGGGAGATTTCATCAAGGTGTAAAGAATTAGGAGGGGCCTAGATAGAGTGGATTGGAAGGATTTGTTTCTATTAGAGGGGTCAATAACCAGGGGCATAAATTTCAAGTTATTGGTAGAGGATTAGAGGGGAGTTAGAGAAATGTTTTCATGCAGAGGGTCGTAAGGGTCTGGAACTCACTGCCTGAAAGGATGGTAGAGGCAGAAACCCTCTTTGCATTTTAATACCTGGATGTGCACTTGAAGTGCCGTAACCTACAGGGTAATGGACCAAGAGCTGGAAAAGTGGGCTTGGGCTGGATAGCTCTTTTTCAGCCAGCACAAATGTGGAGTCGAATGGCCGTGTGCCATACATTTTCTATGTTTCTATGTAAATTGAAAGATCAAAGCAGAACTCCGTAGCCGAAGCAGAGTGGAGAATGGTGGTAGACAAACAGGTAACAAATGAAAGGATAAGCCTCAATAAACATCCCCGTCTCAACTATGATGGAGCCCCACTGGAATTCAAGCGTTTGCAAAAATGCAATTGGACGAACCCACTCAGCCCTCTCCCAAGATTCTCAGCATCATTGATGCTTGGTTCTAACCAGTTCAGTTCACTCCACTTGATATCAAGAAGCAGGGCAATGAATTGGACACAGAAAAGGTTATTGGCCTGACTGTAGTGTAGACCTGTGCAGACCAACTCATGGCACTGGCATCTACTGGAATGTGGGATATTCCTTAAGGATATCCTAACAAAAATTACTTTTTCAATTAGTGCGCTCAGTCTCCTGCAAGCACCAAGTTGATGTATTAAAGTCATGAATAGTGTGATCAACCAGTAAAGAAAGGGTTAATCAGACTGACAGTGTTGTGTCATATTGCTGATTTTTCTTTATATTGTATAATGTTAGCTTAGTTTGACCCTACAGCAATGGACAGTTTCTGTAGGAAATAATCACCTGCTTTATGAGTGAATTTAATTAAAGATGTGCAACTACATACTGGTCAAGTTTCAGGGATGCAAGGGCAAAAATTACTCCTGCAAAAGGAAAACATCTGGGCAATACTATCTTTTTAATTAAGGCTTATATGGACTGGGGAATTTGTTGAATGGTACAGAATCACAGACATAATTAAAGGCTTCATGGAGTAAAATATTTCCAAAGATCAAGGATTTACTGTAAAGTTACCCCAGCCATATCCCTTTTAAGCAATTCCTTTTGGGTGGTTGTAATGTATGCTCAAACTAAGAGCCCCTAGTATAGGTAGGTGGTAGGGAAATATAGGGACAGGTGGGGATGTGGTAGGAATATGGAATTAGTGTAGGATTAGTATAAATGGGTGGTTGATGGTCGGCACAGACTCGGTGGGCCGAAGGGCCTGTTTCAGTGCTGTATCTCTAAACTAAACTAAACTTAGAGCCTTTACTCCAATACAAAAGCACAAAATATGCAGACTACTCTAAATAAATGCTGCTTTTGGGTTAATCTATCAGCTCCTCAAAAGTATAACAATCACCAACAGTACCATATGGTGTCCATTGAGTACAAAATGTGTTACATTTACAAAAGTTAAACGAATACTTTATTTACTTGCAGTTAAAACATGACAAAACATTCAAGTGGCAGATAATCATAATGCAAGCCCTTGCATGGCAATCCAAATTTGCTGAACTGATGCAAGGTTATACAAAAAAATTGCATCACTCGATGGAAATTAAGGCTTAAGATTACATTTGCCACCTTAAAGCACTTGTAGCATTAAGTTGGTCATTTTAAATACTGTGGCTCAATTCCATACACAATCTTCTACCCAAAGTTAATGCATACAAAGCATGAAGGCATTGTTAAATAAATCAGTGGAACTTAGGCCATGTGACCAATACCACTCTAATAAAAATTATTTCTCACATTCACCATCAATACCCACAGTACTCTTCCACCAGGAAACATTTCAACAAAACATTACACATGAAACATAACCACTAACAGGCAATGTCTAATTTAATGTATATTTGGTACTGATAATTACAAATATGCATAAGCAAGCAGAATTAGTAAGAATCCACAGCCGCAGGAGCATATTAAGAGTGATCTCCAAGCAAACTTGTAAAGTCTTAAAATAAGTATCTTAAAATATATAATTCCTGTTGTAGACCTGCACTGTACAATCCTTTATAAACATTTCCATGTAAACAAAAAGGAAACATACAATGAAAGACTTGACATTTTTTTCTGAAAATGTTAACAGCTATTTGAAGGCAACACTGTAGACCAAAGATGATTGAAACAAAAACATACACTTTCTATACAAAGAAATCACTGTTTCCACAGGTTTTACTAAAATAAAATTTAATAGCTGTTGCAATTATCAGAGCACAGTTATACACTAAAACAATGATCTTGCATCTCCAGTTTAAAAGAAGCTACAAATATCGAAGCAGAGTTAGCTGTGAGAAATTGTCTAATCTAGAATTATCTTTGGACTTCCATTTTATTATGCTAAAATAGTGGTGCTTTCAGGAAATTACATAACTTATTTGCCAAAAAGGGAATTACCAATAGTTATTTACCAGTTTAATGCAACGTTGGTGAAAGGAGTACTTGCTCCAGTATGTGATCAGCAGTAACACTGAATGTAGGTCCTAGTTTTAACAGTTGCCTACTATTAGAATGTTTAGAAGTAAAAAATAGCTTTCTGTTCTTGCAATGCTGAAATCATTATAGTTACTTTATGTGCAAAATGACTTGGGAGCTTTCATCCATTTGTTGAAGGGTACCACCACAGGAAAGTCCATTTTTCAGATGTCAATAGTTTTAGTAAAGTGGAATGCTGGCACTGTCAAAATGGGAAATAGTTCATCATATCTGCAAGTTTAAAAGTAAATGAACTTCAGTTAAATTCATACTATACCATAAGTCGAGAGAGAGAGCTTGAAATTTCTACTATACATATACTAAATAATCTTCAGAGGCAGTTAAGAATCTTCACAATAAAGACCAAAAAGCTCCTCCCTTTGTTGACTGAACTGAATCCCACCATCCTTCCCAACATGTACTTTGATCCCTTTCTCCAGAAAGCCATCAAGTTTGAACACATTTATGTTGCTCACTTCAGTAGACTTCGGTGGTAATTTCACTTTTCAAACCCTTGTGCAAAAAAAAAATCCGCTTTAAAGAATGTGTTCCCTGGGTTTGTAAATATTAAAACTATTTTATATTATGTCTCAAATACTTTATGAAAATGCAACTCCAGCATTTCCAAAAACTTTCAAGTGACAAGACAAAAAAAGTTCAATATTCTGGCTAATTAACTCGACTAGTAGATTGCATCTCCTCTATATGTTAACATACTGCTCTCCATCAGACTATTTGTTTCACTCAACAATTCAGCAAGTTTATTGCAGAATCTGCAATCTGTTTTCAAATCAAAAATGACAATACAGAGGATCTTGAGTGTTCAAAATACAGTTGAATGTGGTAAGGCTCCCAATTGCTCACAGAACAAATACGGACGCCACACAGGCAAAGAAAAAATGCTATATTCAATTCCTAGTTTGTGCCCAGTTATCGGATTTGACAGCCAGATTTTCAAAATGGAGGTAGGAAATAGCAGTCCGGTCTGATTCTGTCAGAAATCTGCCTCTTCTGGGATGCTGATTCAGATTGCAATTTTCGTGGGAAAGCCTTAATTGGTATGGAGACGGGTTTCCTGTCAGTGGGATTGAAAATGGCAGTGGGTTCGAACAAGAGTGGGGCTCATGTAGGCTTCCACGGTACTATATCACTGAGGCTGCTGGTTGCCCTGAAGGAGATCTGCCTTCCACAGTACCAGAGGGAAACGAGATGTCACATGGGAGCTGGGGGATTGGCACTTGGGGCAGGTCAGACCCTCACTTCATCAATGCCCCCCTGGATCTAATGCTGGAGGCAGTGAGGGAGAGGAAGGAGGTTCTCGTCAGAGTGTGGCAGGAGGAGGCCACCTCGTCATACAGCAGGTGCACCCCTCTATTCAGTGTTATCTCCCTCTCCCACCTCCTTCTCCTCCCCTGACCAACTGTCTCCTTCCAGGGCCTCACTGTCCTCAAGGTCCACACCTCCATGGACGGCCATGTTATGGACAGCACAGCAGACCACCACGATGACCAAGACCCTTGCCATCTGACCTGTCCAGGCACCAGAATCACATCTTCAGGAAGCTCAATGGCCTGCTCAATGGTGGTCCTAGTGAGTAGGTTTTTTTCATATTCATGGGATGTGGGCGTCACAGGTTAGGCCAGCATTTATTGCCCATCCCCAATTGCCCTCAAGGTGGGAAGGACGCTCAAGAATTTTGACCCTGCGACAGTAAAGGAATGGCGATATAGTTCCAAGTCAGGATGGTGTGTAACTTGGAGGGGAACTTGCAGGTGGTGGTATTCCAATGCATCTGCTGCCCTTGTCCTTCTACATGACAGAGGTCGTGGGTTTGGAAGGTGCTGTCGAAGGAGCCTTGATGCGTTGCTGCAGTGCATCTTGTAGAGGATACACACTGCTGCCACTGTGCGTTAGTGGTGGAAGGAGTGAATGTTTGTAGATGGGGTGCCAATCTAGCAGGCTGCTTAGTCTTGGATGGTGTCGAGTTTCTTGAGTGTTATTGGAGCTGCACCCATCCAGTCAAGTGGAGAGTATTCCACCACACTCCTGACTTGTGCCTTGTAGATAGTGGACAGGGTTTGGGGAGTTAGGTGGCGAGTTACTCACCGCAGGATTCCGAGCCTCTGACCTCTTGTAGCCATGGTAATTATATGGCTCATCCAGTTCAGTTTCTGGTTAATGGTAGCCCCTAGGATGTTGATAGTGGGGGATTCAGCAATCGTAATGCCATTGAATGTCAAGGGGAGACGGTTAGATTCTCTCTTGTTGGAGATGGTCATTGCTTGGCACTTGTATGGCACGAATGCTACTTGCCACTTATCAGCCCAAGCCTGGATATTGTCCAGGTCTTGCTGCATTTCTACACTGACTGCTTCAGTATCTGAGGAATCGCGAATGGTGAACATTGTGCAGTCATGAGCAAACATCCCCATTTCTGACCTTATGATTGAAGGAAGGTGATTGATGAAGCAGCTGAAGATGGTTGGGCCTAGGACCACTACCCTGAGGAACTCCTGCAGTGATGTTCTGGAGCTGAGATGACTGACCTCCAACAGCCACAACCATAACCATCTTCCTTTGCATTAGGTATGACACCAACCAGTGGAGAGTTTTCCCTGATTCCCACTGACTTCAGTTTTGCTAGGGCTCCTTGATGCCATACTTGGTCAAATGCTGCCTTGATGTCAAGGGCAGTCACTCTCACCTCACCTCGAGTTCAGCTCTTTTGTCCATGTTTGAACCAAGGCTGTAAATGAGGTCAGGAGCTGAGTGGCCCTGGTGGAACACAAACTGAGTGTCGCTGAGCAGGTTATTGCTAAGCAAGTGCCGCTAGATAGCAATGTCGATGACACCTTCCATCACTTTACTAATGATTGAGATTAGACTGATGGGGCGAGAATTGGTTGGGTTGGACTTGTCCTGCTTTGTATGTACAGGACATACCTGGGCAATTTTCCACATTGCCAGGTAGATGCCAGTGTTGTAGCTGTACTGGAATAGCTTGGCTAGGGGCCCGGTAAGTTCTGAAGCAAAGGTCTTCAGTACTATTGCCAGAGCATTGGCAGGATCCATAGCCTTTGCAGTATCCAGTGCCTTCAGTCCTTTCTTGATATCATGCGGAGTCAATCGAATTGGCTAAAGTCTGGCATCTGTGATGCTGGGGACTTCAGGAGGAGACTGAGATGGATCAACTCAGCACTTCTGCCTGAAGACTGGTGCAAATGCACCAGCCTTATCTTTCGCGCTGATGTGCTGGACTCCCTCATAATTAAGGATTGGGATATTTGTGGAGCCACCCCCTCCAGTTAGTTGTTTAATTGTCCACCATCATTCACGACTGGATGTGGCAGGACTGCAGAGCTTAGCTCTGATCCACTGGTTATGGGATCGCATAGCTCTGTCTACCGCATGCTGCTTATGCAGTTTGGCATGCAAGTAGTCCTGTGTTGTAGCTTCACCAGGTTGACACCTCATTTTAAGGTATGCCTGGCGCTGCTCCTGACATGCCTGCCTGCACTCTTGATTGAACCAAAGTTGATCTCCAGGCCATGAGGTTGCAGATTGTGGTCGAGTACAATTCTGCTGCTGCTGATGGCCCACAGCACCTCATGGATGCCCAGTTTTGCATTGCTAGATCTGTTCGAAATCTATCCCCTTGAGCAGTGGTAGTGCCACAGAACACGATGGAGGGTATCCTCAATGTGAAGATGGGACTTCGTCTCCACAAGGACTGTGCGGTGGTCACTCCTACTAATACTGTCATGGTCAGATGCATCTGCAGTAGGCAGATTGGTGAGGACCAAGTCAAGTTACGTTTTTCCCCCTTATTGTTTCCCTCACCACCAGCCGCATACCCAGTCTAGCAGCTATGTCCTTTCGGACTCGGCCAGCTCAGTCAGTAGTGATGCTACCGAGCCACTCCTGGTGAGGGACATTGCTTCCTCCAAGTGGTGTTCAACATTGAGGAGTACTAATTCATCAGCTGCGGGAGGGCAGTAGGTGGTAATCAGCAGGAGGTTTCGTTGCCCATGTTGGGCCTGATGCCATTAGTCTTCATGGAGTCTGGAGTTGATGTTGAAGACTCCCAGGGCAGCTCCCTCCCGACTGTATACCACTGTTCCGTGACCTCTGCTGGGTCTGTCCTGCCGGTGGGATAGGACATACCCGGGGATGGTGCTGGCAGTGTTTGCAACATTGTCTGTAAGGTATGATTCCGTGTGTATAACTATGTCAGGCTGTTGCTTGACTAGTCTGTGGGACAGCTCTCCCAACTTTGGCACAAGCCCCCAGATGTAAGTAAGGAGGACTTTGCAGGGTTGACAGGGCTGAGTTTGCCGCTGTCGTTTCTGGTGCATCCAGTTTCATTCTTTTTTACTGATTTTATAGCGGTTAGATACAACTGAGTGGCTTGCTAGGCCATTTCAGAGAGTATTTAAGAGTCAACCACATTGCTGTGGGTCTGGAATCACCTGTAGGCCATACCAGGTAAGGACTTCCCTAAAGGACATTCATGAACCACTGGTGCCTTTGCTTGTATTGCTTCTGTGCTTCTGTCTGGGGCTACTGTAGAGGGGTCAGCAGCCATCTCTTCAAGGAATTTCTCTTGTCCCGTTGAAGCTAGCCATGCACTTTGGGGGATGAAGTAACGTACCGAGGCAGCTTGGACTGGTGGAGGATGAAGGAGTTGCCAGGAAAGTGAGTGCACACATAGAGGAAGCTCTTGTTGTGGTCGTGGACCAGTTGGGCATTGAGGGAGCGGAAGCCCTTCCTGTTGATGGATCTTACTAGCCGGTCGCTGGGTGCCTTCAGGGCCACATGGGCACAGCAATGATGTCCTGCACCTGAAGTAATCCATTGATGGCGGCAAACCCCAATGCCCTCTGTGCCAGCACAGTCCCATGTGTCAAAATGGGTATAGTCCCAAAGGGCATCCATCACCTGCCTGATGGCCTAATGAGGTGCTGATTGCTAGATGCCATCTAGGTCCACAGTTGATCCCTGAATGACCTGGTTGCATAGAAATTCAGGGCACCTGAGACCTCACGGCTGCAGGTAGGTGACTGCCATGGGGCCCCGTGAGGTCTCAAGTCATTGTGGATCAGAGCAGACAGGACTGAGACCGTCTGCCTGGATAGGCACAGGTGCTCTATCAATTGCATGCAGCTGACTCTTGGGCTGTGCACCCGATGTCTTGGGTAGCGCTTTCCTCCCTTTGCAGCCCCCCACTGTGATCCGCTATTTGTCAGTTGTCCAGCAGTTTGCATCTGCTGCAGATCATCCTGGCTGTTCTGTCCATCAGAGTAGCCTGTTCCCATCTGAACTCCCTCAGCTGAGCTTTGTATGTTCACAACAGCTTCCCCTGCCTACCCTGGCTGCTACGGTGATGCCAGTGGCCTCATGTCCCTCTCCGGTTTCATGGCACTCTCCAATGTAGCATTTAACTCTTCCAACTGCAACAATATCCACAATGAGACACATTCGAGACAACTAAGCTTTATTCGCTGACTCTGCTTCAAATTAAACAGCCCTTCCAAAACCACTAAAATAAAAGCAAAATACTGCGGATGCTGGAAGTCTGAAATAAAAACAAGAAATGCTGGAAATACTCAGCAGGTCTGGCAACATCTGTGCAAAGAGAAGCAGAGTTAACATTTCCGGTCAGTGACCCTTCCAAAACCACTCATGGCCCTCCACAATGCTTACATCTTCACAACCCTGTCGTGGTCCCCTAATGGCGTTTTCCATGTCCCCAGCTTTTAAAAATAGCTTCTTGCTCCTGACGAGCCTGTTAATAAGCTCTTTCATGAACTCAACAGGCAACTGAATAAAAGCATGTGCCAAATCCATTCCCTCACTGTCAGTGTCCCTTTTAAAATGGCGTCACGTTCCAGAAATGGTGGCTCCCAGTGCCAACCTCTGAACGTGATCTTCAAATCACACTTGCCTCCGTACCCACACTGAGCAGCTTTGAAAACTCAGCCCTTAATACTTAATATTTAATGGAATTAATTTTATGCCTGCATGCAAGGTTAAAAAGAATTTTGTATTAAGACCAGTGAAGGTTCCCAGCATTCTAATTTAACCTGTGACCAATTGTGAAACATTTCATCAAATTTGGTTAAAATTAAATGGAAAGTCTTCAGCATATTGGTCGATTGAGTCCTTTGACTTGTCACATAAAAGTGCATGTACACAATTTGCAAAGGAGAATGTTTAAGTTCATTAACCAAGAGGAAGACAAGTTTATGTTCAAATATATGTAGCTAATACCATAGTCGAAAGTACTTCCTCTTTTCTCTCTCTCTTCTTCCCCAAAACTAACTTGCATGCAATCGTTTTTACCTGGCTTGGAGTTAGAATAGGTCTGTATTAAAGCAGCTGGCATTTTGAGGTTCTTTGAGGCTTTCCAGAAACTGGAGATTTTCTGTTGATTTGTCGGACCAGATCATAGAAAATCTGTAATATGCAATAATTTCAATAATAACTGTTAAGTTACAATGTCCCTATAAAATAAAACTTCCCTCATTTACAGTATAAGTCAGGTTACAGATTTCATCTTTCAGAACACAAACTTGTCAATTCAACTCAAATTTAGTAACAGACTGTATTTGGTATATTAATCTAGTCTCTATGTTGGTATTAAAGTGGCCATATGCCACATCACATTCAGTACTATCATGGCTGATCTTAGGCTTCCATTCCACTTTTCTGCCCGCTCGCCATATCCCTCGATTCCCCGAGACCAAAAATCCATCTATCCCAGCCTTAAATGTATTCAACGATGGAGCATCCACAACCCTCTGGGTAGAGAATTCCAAAGACTCACAACTCAGTGAAATAATTTCTTTTCATCTCAGTCCTGAATGATGGACCCCTTATCCTGAGACTGTGCTCCCGTGTTTTAGATTCCTTGACCAGCGGACACAATTTCTCAGCGTTTACCCTGTCCAGTTCCTTCAGAATCTAGTACGTTTCAAAGTAATTGCATCTCATTCTTCTTAGCTCCAGAGAACATAGGCCCAATTTACTCAGCCTATCCTAGGACAACCCCTTCACCCCTGGGACCAATTTAATGAACCGTTGCTGTATAGTCTCCAATGCAAGTATGTCCTCTCAAACGTGGAGACCAAAACTGCACTCGGTACTCCAGATGTGGTCTCACCAAACCCTGTACAATTGCCACAAGACTCCTCTATTCCTGTACTCCAATTCCCTTGCAATAATGGCCAACATGCCATTTGCCTTCCTAATTGCTTGCTCTACCTGCATGCTAACTTTCTGCGTTCCTTTACAAGCACCCGCAAGTCTCTCTGAACATCAACTCTTACAAGTTTCACACTTAAAAAAATATTCTGCTTTTCTATTCTTACAACCAAAATGAATAACTTCACACTTCCCTACATTATACTCCATCTGCCATCCTGTTGCCCACTCACTTAACCTGTCTATATCTCTTTGCAGCCTGTGTCCTTCCCACAGCTTACCTTTCCATCTACCTTTGTATCAACAAACTTAGATACATTACTCTCTGTCTCTTCATCTGAGTCATAAACATAGATTGTATATGGCTGAGGACCCAGCACTGATCCTTGTGGCACTCCACTATTCACTGCCTGCAAATTTGAAAATGCCCCATTTATACCCACTCTTCACTTCCTGTCCATTAACCAATCTTCTATCCATGCTAATATATTATCCTCAACTTGTGGCACCTTATCGAATGCCTTTTGGAAATCCAGGTGTACTACTTCCACTGGTTCCCCTTTATTTAACTGACTCATTACATCCTCAAAAAACCCAAATAAAATTGTCAAACAGGATTTCTCAAGTAAAATCATGTCGACTTGTTTTAATCATATTTGCCAAGACATCTTTAATAATTGATTCCAGCATTTTGCCAACGACTGATGTTAGGCTAGTTGGCCTGCAGTTCACGGTTTTCTTTCTCCTTTCTTTCTTGAAAAAGAATGTAACATTTGCTAACTTCCAATCTGATAGGACTGTTCACAAATTTAAAGAATTTTGCAAAATCATAGCTAGTGCATCTACTATTTCTGTAGCTATCTCTTATGGTGTAGGCCATCTGGTCCCAGGGATTTGTCAGATTTCAGTACCTTAGGTTTCTCCAATACTTTATTCTCTGCTGATATTAATTTCTTTAATTTCCTCACTTTTTAGCCCCTAGGTTACTGTCTGTTTCTGGTATGAAAGTGGTGTCTTCTACTGTGAAGACAGACACAAAATTTGATCAATGCCATTTCTTCATTCCCCATAACTCCCTTTGACCTTCGCCACCAAGGATAAGAGCAGGGAACACCATAACCTCCAAGTTGTACATCATCCTGCCATTCTTAACTATGAGAGTACTATTATAAGGACTGGAACAGTTCAAGTAAGTAGCCCAGCAACACCTTCACAGCACACCTTTGGATGGACAACAAACACCCACAGCCTAAGAGTATTTTATTAATCCAAGTCAAACTAGTACAATACATCTGTTTGTTCTATGAATACAACCAGAAATTAATTTCACACACTTTCCAAATGTCAATTCTTCAACCAACAGGAGCAAAACTGAATGAAACTTGCATCAAAATAGTCACATACAATTGATCTGCTTTCTAATCAAACGAAAAGGCTGAAAATGTTTCCAAAATTATGAAATGAATACACAAATCCATTTAGTGCAACAAATGGCATTAATAATCAATAATACTGCCTGTGTTTCTGCACACTAGTCTCACCTCATTAACATTAATCTTTGACTTTGCAGAGGATTCGAGAAAGGCACAGTTACACCACTGTCTTGCTAGATTCTGTCCTTGCTCCTTTCCGACCACTCGTTCTTCCTCCAAATCGCACTTATTACCAACCAAAATCATTGGCACCTGCAAGGAAAATGAATAGCTAAATATGTATTAGAAGCTAAAAACATTTGTACAAATATAAAATTAAAAATTCACGTTGTTTGAGTCTCTTTCCATATCACAAACATAGCAATTGGTAATATATAAATTAACTACATTTACGGTTATGACCAGAGGATAAAAAAAATATTTAACGTACAGTTTATATATATGCTATGGGAACAGAGTGGGAACCACACACCAACATATATGCCAAATGGAAAATATCAATTTCATCGGTCGGAAACTTACATTTCGACTATAGTAACCTTTAAAAAACCTAGCAGCCAAGATGGCCACTGCCATTTACGTCCAAAATACCAGGAGTTTGGTCTGGAGAGAAAAAGCCTAACAAGGTGCCCAGCTAGGACAATGGCTTGCTCCAAGTGACTGAATTCCCTAGAATGTCTTCATCAGCAAGGACATTCGCAATCACTGACTTTGAAAGAGCCAACCCCCTCCAAGTGTGAATGGACATCCTGGGGCATGCAGAACCTTGAATTTCATTACAAGATTCCAGAAAAACCTCATTAGAAACAAAGGGGACTGATAGAACCACGTGACTACCTGCTAATCTCTGAAGAAACTGGAGTTTTGCAACACAGACAGCAGACAGGGAGTAACTGAGTGTTTAGCAGCGAAGGCTGCAGCTGCTCCTGTATCTCCCTCGCTCCCCCCCAGAAAATATCAAGAAAAGAACTGGGGGGGACCGTCCAAGCCTGCAGACCACTACAGCCAGCAACCAGGGGAAGAGAATCAACTCTCAATTCTGCCTTCAGGAAAACTGAGCAAAGCAAGCCAACCGAAGTGCACTTTGACCAGCGAGGACTTCAAGAATACAGCTTCAGCCGAGGATTACTGGATTTACAGACTGTATTTAAATTCCATTTATTCTGGACTTTAATCCAACCACCAAATCTGTTTCCCTCTGTAATCTATTTGTGTGTGATTCGCGTGTGAATGTGTGCATGAATGTGTAGTGTATTTTTAAAATCGGGTTAGAGTGTTAAGTATAATAAACTTACCTCTTTCTTGTTTAAACGCAAGAAAACCTGTCCAATTGGTTCTCTTGCAATCACCTTAGAGGAAAAAGGTAAACCACTCACTGAGGTGGTGAGCACAACCACTGTTTTTAAAAAGGAATAAACCCTGTTGCAGTCAAACAAGAGAAAGGGCAAGAGGGGAGCCTGAGACCCCCTCCTCACCTGGCTATAACAGCATGAACTGTTCACAATTCTCAAGCTATTGTCTCAAAAAGCCATAGTGACTTACAATAATTGATGTTTTGCCCTAGTAATCCTGAGCTCAAAATGTTGTGTTTGGAGACAATCCAAGTTTGAAAGGGCAAAATCTAGAATTGCAGTGGTTTGCATTTTAGTAGGTCAAATGGACATGATGCATGAATTTCACACCTGTCACTACAATTTAAAGTCCTAATGTTGACTGTAGATTGGATGGATGTATTTTTGTTGACGGGAATGGGAAGACAGTGATCAGCATGAAGAAAATAAAATTGATTTTAATATTGCAGTTCTTACTGTGAAGTGAGTTAGCATTTGGGTCATCCTGCAAAACCGATTTTACAAACAGAAAAAAAAATTGTTGTTGACTGATTGCAGCTTTACTTCCCAGTTGGAAATTATAAAGCAAGCTACAAATATATTTCAGTAATATGACAAATAATTCTTAACATTCAAAAAGAACACTTTAGCAAACCTACCAATTATTAATCCATTAATCTTTTCAACTATGCCAAAACTCTATCTTTCATAGCAAAAACATACAGGCCAGAGAACATTACATTTTTACAAAATTGACTAAGGAATATACATTCTGCATAAATCTCAATCAACATACAATATACGTATTTTAGATACTGTTTGGAGCAATTTTACTTGCACATCATTTCGACATATCTGCTCAAGTAGATACAATTCATTTTGCAAACTGAATGTAATACTTTTTAGTTAGCACACATTTACAAAGTAATCTAAATATACTACAAAAAATGGACTTCAAGAGAAAAGTACCTGGGAAGGGAAGAGCAATATCACTGCTGAAGGCTGCATGCATGATCCTACAGTCCACTGACCCAGCATTTTTCAAAGGTGAAGAACAAAATTTCAAAAATGTTTTGTCGTCAACACCTCTAAAAAGGGTAATTCTTTTGTCAGACAAAAAAATCAATTGTTTGGGTGGTAAGGAGCCAGAGATCAAACTTTGAGTCCCAGGAACAGATTTGTATCTTTGACTTGTGTGGAGTCAATGACCATTGCCTAAGGTTCCTGGTAGTTAGAAGGCCAGCGAACCCAGATCCAAACAGAACCTAGGCATGAGTCTGTCACCACTGAGAGGATGAACATCAGTGGAAGTTTGGCTACACTCAGCTAACTTTGTCTGAGCAAAGAGAAATCTAGATCTTGGTCTGTTGGAGGCATATACATATACTGAAATAGCAGTGTCGAACACTTAAAACTGCAGACACATCTTTGCACGGCCTCAGAAAATGGCTTTTGATTGCCCATTGTTCCTTACAGGCAACTGGAATAATCTTGGAGCCTCAAGGGCAGTACAACTGGTCTGGCAACAGTACTTGGCACTGTTAAGTTTGAAGTTTTCCATTTACATGACATTGCCATAGGGGTCAGAGGGACAGAACAACTAATCATTTAGTTGTAAAAAGCATGGCATATCCTTTGCTTTGCAAGGCAATGTTCAATGTTGCTGGAAGAATCTGACCAGTAAATTGTTGCATTCTTCATTAAGAGTGCAGGTGCACAAGAAAGAATGCATGGCAAAAGGAAGGAGATGAAGATCAGTGGATTGATTTATCTGCAATGGCATACAATGCAATGCCACAGACGTTATTTCAAATGATGCCACTTTCCTCTTGGCTCCAGATAAACATTTAAGTCAACACCCCAACAGGTAATAAAAGCAAAATACTTCAGATGCTGGAAATCTGAAATAAAAACAAGAAATACTGGAAATACTCAGCAGGTCTGGCAGCATCTGTGGAGAAAGAAGCAGAGTTAACGTTTCAGGCCAGTGACCTTTCTTCAGAACGGACAAATATTAGAAATGTAAAAGATTTTAAGCAAGTAAAGCCGGGGGGTGGGGGGGGAGGGGCGTGATAACAAAAGAGGTGTTGTTAGGACTAGCTCACAGAATAACTGACCACAAGGTCATGGAACAAAGGCAAATGGTATGTTAATGGTGTGCTGAAAGACAAAGCATTAGTACAGAAAGGGTGTGAATAACCTGTAAAGCACAAAGCACTCCAAGCACAAACATTTAAGAAATTAAAAAAGTGGCTAGGCACAGTAGAAACAAACTTTTCTTCTTTGGCCTCCTTGTCTCGAGAAACAATGGGTAAGCTCCTGGAGGTGGTCAGTGGTTTGTGAAGCAGCGCCGAGAATGGCTATGAAGTCCAATTCTAGAGTGACAGACTCTTCCACAAGTGCTGCAGATAAAATTGGTTGTCAGGGCTGTTACACAATTGGCTCTCCCCTTGCGCTTCTGTCTTTTTTCCTGCCAACAGCTAAGTCTCTCCGACTCGCCACACTTTAGCCCCACCTTTATGGCTGTCCGCCAGCTCTGGCGATCACGGGCAACTGACTCCCACGACTTGTGATCAATGTCGCAGGACTTCATGTCGCTTTTGCAGACTCTTTAAAGCGGAGACATGGACGGCCGGTGGGTCTGATACCAGTGACGAGCTCGCTGTACAATGTGTTCTTGGGGATCCTGCCATCTTCCATGCGACTCACACGGCCAAGCCATCTCGTGCGCCACTGGCTCAGTAGAGTGTATATGCCGGGGATGTTGGCCGCCTCGATGACCTGTCTTGGAGATATGGTCCTGCCACCTGATGCCCAGGATTCTCTGCAGGCAGCGAAGATGGAATGAATTGAGACGTCACTCCTGGCTGACGTACGTTGTCCAGGCCTCGCTGCCGTAGAGCAAGGTACTGAGAACACAGGCTTGATACACTCGGACTTTTGTGTTCTGTCTCAGTGCGCCATTCTCTTGGCCGGTCTGGACATAGCAGTGGAAGCCTTTCTCATGCACTTGATTTCTGCATCGAGACAGGTTACTGGTGATAGTTGAGCTAGGTAGGTGAACTCTTGAACCACTTCCAGAGCGTGGTTGCCGATGTTGATGGATGGAGCATTGCTGACGTCCTGTCTCATGATGTTCGTTTTCTTGAGGCTGATGGTTAGGCCAAATTCATTGCAGGCAGCTGCAATCCTGTCGATGAGTCTCTGCAGACACCCTTCAGTGTGGGATGTTAATGCAGCATCGTCAAAGAGGAGTTCCCTGATGAGGACCTTGCGTACTTTGGTCTTCGCTCTTAGACGGGCAAGGTTGAAAAGCCTGCCATCTGATCTTGTGTGGAGGAAAATTCCTTCTTCTGAAGACTTGAAGGCATGTGAGAGCAGCAGGGAGATGATGATCCCAAACAGTGTAGGTGCGAGAACACAGCCCTGTTTCACGGCACTCAGGATAGGAAAGGGGTCTGATGAGGCGCCATGATGAATTGTGGCTTTCATATCGTCATGGAATGAGGTGATAATACTTAGTAGCTTTGGTGGACATCAGATCTTTGCTAGTAGTCTGAAGAGACCACGTCTACTGACGAGGTCAAAGGCTTTGGTGAGATCAATGAAAGCAACGTAGAGGGGCATCTGCTGTTCGCAGAATTTCTCCTGTAGCTGGCGAAGTGGATCTTTCTGCTCGAAAGCCACTGTGCCTCAGGGTAGACACGCTCAGCCAGCTTCTGGAGCCAGTTTAAAGCGACTCGAGTGAAGACTTTCCCCACTATGCTGAGCAGGGAGATTCCACGGTAGTTGTTGCAGTCACCGCCGTCACCCTTTGAATGGAATTTAAACACAATATGCAAATCCAAGAGTCCTCAGTTGAAGTTGTAGTCTTGAAGCCCTCGCTGGGTCATGTGCATGGTGGTTGGCTTGCTTTGCTCAGGGCTTCAGAAGCAGAAGGTTGTGGGGGGCTTTGATTCTCGCCCCCTGGTTACTGGCCGTAGCAGTCTGTAGGCTTGGTGGTGGGGTGGGGTCCCAGTTGCAGCCGGATCTTCTCTTGATATTTTCTGGGAAGAGAGAGAGGGCCTGCTTCGCTGCTGGCTTTTCAGTTACTGCCTGTCTGCAGTCTGTGACAAAACTTAGTTCATTCAGAGCTGCGCAAGCAGGCACACGGTTCTATCAAACACCTTTGTTTTTTTTTAAATGAGGTTTTTTTCTGGAAACTTCGCTGAAATTCAACGTGCTACATGACACGGGATGTCAAGTCACACTTGGAAGGGGGGGTTGGCTCTTTCAAAGTCAATGGGTGGGAATGGCCTTGATGACAGAATTATTAAAGTCATTCTAAGCAATTCAATCACAGAGCAAGCTGGTCTTGGTGAGACCTTTCATCTCCAGTTTAATCTCCCGGTGTTTCAATTGCAGTGGCCATCTTGGCTGCTACTTTTTTTTTTAAAGTTAATTTGTAGGATTTTTTCCATTAAAAGTCTAATGTGAGTTTCCATCCAAGGAAATGAATATTTCCCATTTGGTATATAGGGTTTCCTTGACACCGGCGTACCATGCAGAATGAAATGCGACGATGGGAGCATTTCATTAAAGGGGTGAAAAAAAGAGGAAAACTCATTCATTTTCATTCACTCCCTAATTCACTCATGAATCTTAGAATTGTTGCAGCTGGTTTTTCTCTGCAGCAGCAATGCTGATTTAATTTCCTTTTTTTCTTGGAGTTTGTCTGGAATGGTTATGTGTTGCCAAATGGGGTTAAAGTTTCTTTATCAATTTGTAATCCCTTGGGATGGGCATCTCAATAAACTTGTGGCTGTTGGTGAAACCTGGGGTCTGCAAATTTCCAATAATGTTTGAGGCAAATTCTCCCATATGCACAGGCTTTAATCCCTCAATTGCTGCTTTTGCAACACATGGCTTTAACCATGCAGGTTCCAGTAGCTTGATCATTTTTCTCCCTACAGTGTAGTGGGTAATAAATTGGTTTTAAGCCCTGTGAGGTGTCTGAAATTTCTCTGAGCCTTTGTTCTTGCTGGAGATTGAAGTGAAATTGTTGGATTTGGTTAGCTTTGGGCTTGGGCTGATCATTGAGTTCAGCAGTGGGTAGATCCACGTTGATCTCACTTTTAGTGTTGTGGTGAGTCACACAAATGCTGCTCACTTTAGGGCATTTTTGTTTCCATTTTCTCTTTATTGTGGGGAGGGTCTCTTTGCTAATCTCCATGGCCCCTAGGACCTTCCTGCTCTGTCTAGCTCCACTGCAGCACTTCGACTAGGTGAGGTATCACCCTCACTGTTTGTTTGCCTTTTCGGGAACTTTCCTTATCTCTGCAGGTTTCTGTAAATGCTGTTAGCAGCCTTGGTAGGGTGCTTCTTTGGCTTGCATTTACGTAGAAAGGTGTGGGATCTAATTTTTCTAACATTTCAGGGCTGGCTGACCAGACAGTCCTCACTGCCCTTTTCATCCCCCTCCCTCCCCAACTGTTTGACAGACCTGTGCTTGTCTGTCCCCTTTTGTTTTTGGCAGGGGCCCCATACAGTCCACCAGAATTCTGCTGGAGGGTTCCCCAAAAGCTGGTATGTGAATTAGGGGTGCAGGTTTTACTGCAGGTTGGGGCTTCCCCACAATCTGGCACACGTGGCAAGTTTTTACAGAACTCCACATCATCTCTATGGAGTTTTGGCCAGTCAAAATGCTGTCTTACGCGGGGTTTGTTTTTTCATACACTGACATGTCCAGCCATTGTAAGCTCATGGTCCATTCTTAATATTTCTCTACGGTACCTCGGCGGCACCACTATCTGATGTACCACTGTCCACTCTTTGTCCGCAGGTCTTTGAGGAGGACTCCACTTCATCAGCACCTCATTCTTTAAATAGTAGCATTTGGGGACTCCCTCTGCTTCAGTTTGGGCAACCTGTGCTAACTTTAATACTGGGTCGGCTGGCTGAGCCTGAACTAGGGAAGATCTGTTTAACCCATTCCTTGGGTCCGCTAACTACCCAAAGGAGGTTTCAGACAACTGCACAGCAGAGTCAGTCTCTTCTGAGGGAGCTGGTTTGGCCATGGTCCGAGTCACCTCACAATCAGGGGAAATGCTGGGGACTGTCTCCCGCACCTGCCCAGTGTCTCTGACCTCTTTGTTTCTCTACCAGTACTGGGGAAGCTACCAACTTCGCCCCCGCCAGATTACCCAGGAGCAGGTCGTCCCTGTCCAGAGGCAAATTAAGGACAATACCCACGGTCACCGGTCCCAAAACTAGGCCACACTTCAAGTGCACAAGATATAAAGGTACGGGCACAGCCTGTCCTCCGATACCATTCACTATCACTCTCGCATTCACTGCACACTCTGGGGGAAAGGTCATACCTTTTCCCAGCAGAAGGGATCTGGTGGCCCCGGTATCCCCGAGTAGGACAATGGGCTTGCTTGCCCCACTCGAGGTATGGGGCTACTTTCCCTTTGGGTACATAATCCTGATAACCTTCAGGCATCGTTAAATTTTCCCATACCCACAGTAGTATGTTTCCTGGGTCTTACTGCTGTTGCAGTTAAAGCCACAGTCTGCTCTGCTGTGCTTTCCATTAGGGCCACTTCTGTACTGGGCTGGTGTGCCCTGATTAATCCTATTGCCTTTCCCCATAATTTCCAGCAGTCAGCTTGGAGGTGACCGGCCTTATTACAGTGGAATCACACAGGTCTTCGGGTTTCACTCCTGCTCAGCACCATCTTTTTTGGCTTGAGGAGGCCCTCCTGTGCGTCTAGCTTTAGTTTCTCATCCAGAGCTGTTGGGCTCCTATTATCCTTTCCGGGGTTGTGGGGGTGACTAGGTAAGAGTTTTCCTTGGGGTGAGGATTTATGTATATGAGTAAATTCATCGCCAGAACTGCGGCCTGCCTGGCTCTTTGAACCTTTTGCTCCTCTACGTGGGTAGAAAGGAGAAGTGAGTTTTTTAATTCCTCAAGAATCACCTCTGAGGTTTTCATAGGTGGACTGTACTTTAAGGGCCCTTAGCCACTGATCAAAAGCCAGCTGCTTACTTCTTTCAAACTTGAGGCAAGTTTGATCAGACTGCATCCGGAGCGTTCGGAATTTCTGGCAGCAAGCTCATAATGCCCCAAGGCTAGCATTTTTAGTCAATTATTAATCTGATGAACTTTCATCTGGCAAGAGTGAATAAACCTCAAGGGTTTTTTCTGTTTGTTTGCTTTCTAACAGGGTCCAGCTCTCTGCTGGCCATTTCAACTGTCTTGCAAGCTTTTCAAAAAAGTGACAAAAAATGCTTCCACATCTCCCTCATTGAACTTTGGGATCAACTGGAAGAACTTTAAGAGCTCAGAAGACAACCCTGAGCTAAGGGTAGCTTCATCACTGGCTATACTTTCACTGGGGGGTACCATGTCATCCCATAGTTAATTCAAGCCACTTTAGCTCTTTTCTCCTGCTCTTTCTGGAAAATTCTCTTTCCCTCTCTTCCAATTTAAGTTTTCTCTGTTCTGAGTGTATTTTAGCCAACATTACCCTGTCTGAGTCTGCATCCAATCCTGTTTCTGAATCTTCAGGTTCAGGTGAAAAATGGCTGGCCACAAGTCTTAGGATTTCAGATTTTTTAGCTTTTGTATGGAAGGTAATCCCAAACTGCCCAGTTACATTCCTCAACTCTTCAATAGATATGGCCTTTAACTTATCCTAATTTACTTCACCCTGGCTTGGAAGGTACTGGCCTAGGATGCTAACATGTTAGTATTCTGGCAGCAAAAACCACAAGAAAACCTGTATTGAAGGATTTTTTTTGATCGGGATCAATGTGGCTTCCCATTTCTGGTTTGACTTTGGGTTACGACCCTGGACTACAGCCCCCAAATTTCTGTCATGGCCAGGTGAGGAGGGGAGGGTCTCAGGTTCCCCTTTTGCCCCTTCTCTTGTTTGACCATAACAGGGTTTATCCTTTTCTAACATGGTGGTTGAGCTTAGTGAGTGTTTGTTCTGGCTCCTCTAACATGATTGCAAAAGAACCAAATCGGACAGATTTTCCTGAGTTAATCAAGAAAGAGGTAAGCTTATTAACATTTAACACTAATAGTCGTTTGGTAGTACAGAACTTCAGAAATGCTGAAAATAGAGACATGTTGTCGAAGCTTTTCATCTTGCACTCATTAGGACAATATGCAAGAATAACCAATGTAAGGGAAAACAATTTATACTGCATGAGAAGAGGGTGCCGATTGGTTGTCAAGTGAACAGTGATTGGTCGAAGCATTGCCATGGAAAATGCACTAGCTTACGGTGACTGACAGTTAACTGCCAAGCAGTTCACTTGCCAATCAGCAGGCTCTTCTCATGCAGTACAAGTTGTTTTCCCTTACATTGGTTATTCTTGCGCATGGTCCTGATGAGTGCAAGACGAAAAGCTTCGACAACATGTCTCTTGTCAGCAATTCTGAACTTAACACTAACCTGATTTTCAATAATAAAAATACGCTACACATTCACACAAATAGATTAGAGGGGAACAGATTTGGTGATTCAATTGAAGTCTGGAATAAATGGAATTTAAATACAGTATGCAAGTCCAATAGGCCTCAGCTAAAGTTGTAGTCCTCGCTGGGCCAAGTGCATGGTGGCTGGCTCGCTTTGCTCAGGGCTCCTGAAGGCTAGAATGGAGGTGAAACCCTGCAATGTTTAACAATTATATGCAGCAATGGAGGGTGTTGGAGTGTAAGGTTTTTCTGGATGCATGGATTAAAATGGGCCAAGTGGCCTACTTCATCCCTAAGTATTTTGTGATCTGAAATTTGTGTCGTATGTTTAAAATTATTTCGTATTGATTTTCTTTCATCCAACACATCTTAATAACCTTAAATGCATATTATAAATGAAGCAAAGCAAATTCACTAGAAACAACTTGGCATAATATACCCCTTTCCTAAACAAAGAAAATTGACCAATATTTCTTCCTCTCTCTTGGAAATAAATCAAGAGCCTTATGCTAGAGACGACAGCTAATTTCTATACACAAGTCACGTTCAAGCTCATAGGAATAGCAGTAGGCCATTCAGCCCATTAAGTTTGCTCTGCCAACTGGTTAGGTTACATACGAACATACGAATTAGAAGGAGTAGGCCATTCGGCACCTTGAGCCTGCTCCGCCATTCAATAAGATATTGGCTGATCTGACTGCGGCCTCAACTCTACTTTACTGTCTACTTGCTATAACCTTAGATTCTTGATTGACAAGGGAGTCAATCCAATTCAGCCTTAAAAATATTCAGTGACCCTACCTCCACCACTCTCTGGGTAACGGTATGCCACAGACGAATGACCTTCAGAAAAAATTTCTCATCTCCATCTTAAATGGGAGATTCTTAATTTTTAAACTGTGTTCCCTAGTTCTAGTCTCCTTCATTAGGGGAACTGCCCTTTCAGCATCCACCCTGTCAAGTCCCCTCAGGATCTTAAGTTTCCATAAGATCACCTCTCATTCTTCTAAACTCCTATGGATACAGGCCCAACCTTTCTTCATCAGACAATCCCTTCATCGCCAATATTAGTCGCGTGAAACCTTCTCTGAACCGCTTCTAATGTATTATTAGTGATTTTGTTAAAAATATATTTAAGGAATTTATAATTAAGCTGAATATTGGACCAGTTTGTTTTCAAAAAAGGAAGCCATCAGGGGGACACTGAGGGAGCCAGATTGGCAACAATGTTGCTGGTTGTCATATGGCTCGGGTTAGGCTTGTAACAGAAACCCTGGTAACCGGGGCAGAGAAGTGACTAGCGTTCCTTTGATTGGACAAGCCAAGTAGTAAGAGAGAGCACCCGGAAGGACAGAAGACTAACAAGCTTTCTGGTTTTGTGTCAGTGCGCGTGTGGTTTTACCTTCTGGAAGGCGATAAAAATGAAGTCTCCTGAAGTGTCAAAAAAGGATAGAAGACCACAACTCAGCTTGCTTCCCAGAAACTCCATAAAAGACTCTGTTAAGTCCACAGTGTCAATTCATCTTGTTTCCTGTACTTGAAGAAAGCCTACTAAAAATAATTCTCAACACCACCTGAAGAGAACTGTTCTAAAGATTTCAGTGACCTGTCAGCGTGTGCTCAGAAGTTGGACTGTATGCCAGTTTTGGAACATATCTCATCTGCTGTTTACTTCAAACAAATGAGCAAGTAATCTGTCCCAGCTCTTTATGTCTAACAGAGCTCTAAATTTATAAAAATCCCTTTTATCCTTTTTTGGCTAACCAGTATATACGTATATGTGTGCGTGTTTGTGTGCGTGAGTGTGAAGGGACTAAGATAAAAAAGGGACTTTTAAAACTTAATGTGGGGACTTTAAAATTTTCATCTGTGTCTTTATGTTTTACTTCATTTCTAGTCAAGCTGTTAATTTTCTTGTTCAGTAAAGAAACCTGGTTAGTGTGTTCTATTCTGGGAAAAAAAGAGAGTATATGATTAACCATATTGATATGTGGAAACATTTTTAATATGTTGTGACCTGTGGAGAAGAGGGACTGAATTAACAGTGCACTCCTCCTGTCTCAGTCCATTTTCTGCCCTTCCAGATGTTCTATTGCTACTGGGCTTGTCCAATCAAAGGAACGCTTGTCACTTCTCTGCCCGTTACTAGGGTTTCCGCTCCAAGTCTAACCCGAGCCATCTGACAACCAGCAACGTTGCCGCCAATCTGGTTCCCTAAGAGTCCCCTTGATGGCTTCCTTTCTTAAAAAAAAAACTGGTCCAACATTTATTCTGTTCAACTATAAACCTTTAAAAAATATTTAATAAAACAATCATTTTCATAACAAATGCAATTATATCCGAAGTAAGGAGACCAAAATTGTACACAGTACTCCAGAGGTGCTCTCACCAAGGCTCTGTACAACTGTAGTAAAACTTCCCTACTTTTATATTCCATTCCCCTTGCAACAAATAAAATTCCATTTGCCTTCCTAATCACTTGCTGTACCTACATACTAACTTTTTGTGAATCATATACCAGGACACCCAGATCCCTCTGCACCACAGAGTTCTGTAATCTTTCTCCATTTAAATATACTGCTTTTCTATTCTTCCAGCCAAAGTGGACAAGTTCACATTTTTCCACATTATACTCCATCTGCCAAATTTTTGCCCACTCACTTAACCTATGTCCCTTTGCAGACGATGTCCTCTTCACAACTTACGCTCCTGCCTAACTTTGTCTCATCAGCAAATTTAGAAATAATACATGCGGTCTTTTCATCCAAATCATTGACAGATTGTAAATGGTTGAGGCCCCAGCACTGATCCCTGTGGCACTCCACTAGTTACAGCTTGCCAACTCAAAAATGCCCCATTTATCCCAACTCTCTGCTTCCTGTTAGCTAACCAATCCTCTATGCTAATATGTTACCCACTACACCATGAGCTCTATTTTGTGTAGACGGTTGGTTAGCCTGATAGAAAATTGAAACAGTAAACTGTCATTTTCCATATCCCTCAACACATTTCATTCCCAATAAGCATCCACCTCACTTTTAAACATTTCAATTGATGCAGCATTTGTATCGCAGTCTACATTTTCATAACCCTTTATATGATTTTTTCCCCCCGGATTCACTTTTGATCAATTTGGTTCCAATGATATTCAGATTGAGGACTGACCAGCATTCTGTTATAAGACATTGCACTTACATTCTCCAAAAAAAAAGGTGGCTGCTTTTCATCATTTTGTGCCCAGAGTCAGCTTTTAACAACTTATGTAACTGGAATCCTAAATTCCTTAGTTCATCAACACCCCAAGTGCTTCCTCATTTAGATTTTATTCCCATCTCCCATTCTTAGGGCCACAATGTTATATTTTGTTAAATTTTGGAAAAAATGGCTGTCCACTGAAGTTCCTCAGTCTCATTTCTCCTTCCATTTAATGGCTCCATTTTACAACAGCTTCGGAGTGAAGATTAGAGCGAAAAGGGTTGTGTCCTAGCCCCCCCAAACTGTGATTGGCATCATCTTCTCCATGCTCCTGACCTTCGCCTTCTCTACAGATATGGTAGGAGTCTACTTGCTCACTAGGGGCTAAATTTTAGGTTCATTCCGCCGGTATGCAAAAAGACAGAGGTCCCGCTTGTGATGCAAGTGGCTGCGCTGCCGTGATCACAGCCAGCAGCTATTCTCCCCAATCACATGGCAGGGATGGCAACGGAGACGAAGTTCACTACATCACTGGATGCTCCCCCCCGATTGACACACAAGTCCCTTACAGAGCTCCCCCTATTGACACACAAGCCCCTTGCAGAGCTCCCCCCATTCACACACAAGCCCCTTGGACACTCAGCATAGAGGCAATGGCCACTGTAAACCCCATTTCCCCAATGCTACTATGGCAAGTGCCATAGGTCAACCACAAAATTAAGCGACCTTTGCTGGATTGTAGTGAATTAGATTCAAATTTATTTAAAGCAGCATTACAAGCATTTAAATTACAATGCTGTCACATTGGGGTGTCAGTATTGCCATGGTACATGCCCGCCTGACAGAATTGATACACTGCAGTACTGTGCCTGGTTGCATGCCCAAGGACTTTTGTATGGTGCAGTAGACGGGGCCAGACAACCAGTGGGTCACCCAAAGTTCCACTTCAAGGATGCTTGACATAAAGGCTCTAAGTGTTGACTATCACACCTGGGAGTCACTTGCTGGTGAAAGAGGGAAATGGCAACATCTTGGTGATTGGTGTGCACGGCCATGACGACCAGTAGCTACAGCAGCTTGGTAACAGGAGTCAACCCCGAAAACAACTCAGTGTCCCTTGGCAGCTTCATGTGCAGCACCTGTGGCAGAGCCTCAAGGGTTGGCCTTCACAGCTATCAGCAAATGTGCACCAAGAGAAGACACCTCACCTAAATGGATTGTTTGCTGCGTATCCATCATCTTACATAAGTGAAAGAATGCCAACACGTCATTACTCTGCCCATTTGCTTCAAACTTATTTTCTCTTGTTCAGCCACACTGGCAAAAAAGCATTTGTGGTTTAACATCCTCAACAAGCCTCAATTCTGTGTAGCTTTGAAAAGAGATAAGCAAATGTAGTAAACCACAACAAGATTTAATTTTTTAGCACATATTCCATTTCCTGTCAAGCATTTTGACTGCTATAAAGCAGTTACTGATTATTAGCGCAGTCATTCACGTCAATTTATTATAAATGTAATACACTTGCTGCTTGGAGCAGCATAGCAGGACCTGGCAATGATGGACGGCTTTATTTAGAGTGAGGCAAGTAGCCCACTCTCAAATACTGAGGTGGTGCAGACAATCTGATCCAGGTGCTATCAAAACATGGGCAGCTGCTGGGTATATGCTTTAGCAGCAATCCTAACATTTGAGGAGAAACAATGTAGTGTCAAAGTTTGACCTGGTTACGTTGATAACCAAATTATCAAATTGTCTATCTTCAGAATTTGAGAGACAGAAAGCATTTTTTAGCCAATGAACAGAGTCTTGTTACTGACAGCTGGTAAGGGGTGCGGGTGGTTCCCACAATTCATCTCCCACTGACCTCAATCGTGTTTTGTTTCAAATGATGAGTTAGCACAAGTGTTTTACTTGCCAAATAAACAGAGTGACAGGTTTTCTTGTAGGTTTAAAACAGAAGATTTACTTTGAAGAGTAGGCTTTCTAGACAGACTCTGAATAATTATAAATGTTAGCAGCCTATTCAAATAGTAGAGATCCAACACTTGATAAATTTGCCATGTTTTTTGGGGAAACAATGCAACAATATTAAGACTTTTTTGGGGGGGGAAAAAAAAGTACAAAAAACACACTTTCCCTCCCACCATCGCATATTTTCTTCAAACCATGCAGCAACTGGTCCCAAATCAGCAGTGAGGGTTTGGAGGGGGGGGGGGGGGGGGGTGTTTGGAGGAGAGAAAGAGTTGAGGCTTCTCCAACAGCTACAGTACCATTCAGAAGTCTGCTGATAATGTATGGAAGTAGCCTGGTAATATCCCTTTTCTGATCTCATCCGCTCTTTTTATGGCGGAGCATCTGGCTTCCACTTGGCAACTCCAAAGCAACACAAGAGACCTAAATATGAACACAATCCCCACTAGTTTGTGGTATCATGTATCGATTTAAAAAAAAAAACAGCATATTGCACATATTCAGGCGTTTTTCAGTTTTCCTCAATTTGAAGAAAAAAATTCATCTATGTACAATCAAATAAATTTTGGGTCACAATTTTCTTTGCCCTTTCCTTTCGGACATTTTCATTATTGCTTGAATCAAAACAAAACCCAGCCCCAGATTCCTGATTAGGTTTTCCAGGAAAGGGTTGCTTGCACATACTTACATCATCAGTGTCTTTGACTCTAAGAATTTGCTCTCTTAGATCTTGCAAGTCATTAAATGTTGACTGTGCTGTTATAGAATATACTAATGCAAAACCTTGACCATTTTTCATGTAAAGATCTCTCATTGCAGTAAATTGTTCCTGTAAAAAATAAAATACATCCAAATCAGATTTACTGTTCTCAATTTTATGTTTTTAAAGTTGTAACTTGATTTCTTAATTGAAAGACTGTGCAAGTTTTACAGTGCATCTTTACTTATAACAGTTACAAAACTACATATCAAATTGTATGTTTTCATATATTACTTGGTTCAGTAGTGGTCAGCTCAGCATATTTTGGGCTTCCAAATTTTGCAAATATCAAAACTTGGTCACTCCAATGATATAGTCAGGTTCAGATTAATTGTTTTTGGAATCAGTTCAATTAGAAATTAAATGCTAGTCACTTTGAACAAAAGCATTATAAAATATTATTTAAGAATGGTGAGTGGTCTCAGAATTTGAAAAATACTGCACCAGTAAGTGGCCCTGTTAATTTTATAATTGCTCAACAAATAAAAAACAATGATCAGCACCATAACATTCCCAAATGGCACAAATATATTCAGCCCAAAGGGAAGTCAATGTCTGTGGTATCAAGAAAATGTGAAGTGAAGCAGAGAGTACAGTTAATCTAATTGAAAGGTCACAAAGTGCTAATTTAAAAGAAATAGGGAAAGAATTGAAGAGAGAATTCTGCTTATAAATGCCTGAAGGAATGTAATTCATGGAAAACTAAATCCAGAATGGTGGAAGCAAGCAGGAAACAAACTGAATAATGGAAAGAAAGAGGCTTGGTGGAAAAATAGAGGACGAAAAGTAGTGCATTTCCAGAAGGAGAAAAAGCTGATGGCCAGATTTATGATTTTAAATGTACAATAACCACAACCCTCAAATGGACTGCTGGGATGTGGAGCAAGCAAAAACTTGTTAATAAAAATAAAAAGAACAGGTCTTAGCAGAGTTCTGTACAGCAAAAAAAGACAAGCTGTTCAAGAATCACCATCATCTCAAAGGCAATTAGAGATTGGCAATCAATGCTGGCCTTGCCAGCAATACCCACATCCCATGAATGAATACAAAGAGTCATAGAGTTATACAGCACAGAAACAAGCCCTTCGGCCCATTATGTTTGTGCCAGCCATCCAGCACCCAACTATTCTAATCCCATATTCCTGCACTTGGCCCATAGCCTTGTATGCTATGGTGTTTCAAGTGCTCATTTAAATATTTCTTAAATGTTGTGAGGCTTCCTACAGTGCATTCCAGATTCCAACGACATGAAATTTTTTTTCCCTCAAATCCCCTCTAAATCTGCTGCCCCTTATCCTAAATCTATGCCCCCTGGTTCTTGAGCTCTCCGCTAAGGGGAAAAGTTTCTTCCTATCTAAACTATCAATGCCCCTCAATCTTGTACACCTCAATCGTGTCCCCCCTCAGCCTTCTCTGCTCCAAAGAAAACAACCCTAGCCTCTTCAGTCTCTCTTCATAGCTGAAATGCTATGCTCCAGCCCAGGCAACATCCTGGTGATTCTCCTCTGCACCCTCTCCAGGGCAATCACATCCTTCCTATAGCGTGGTGACCAGAACTGTACACAGTACTCCAGCTGTGGCCTAACTAGCGTTTCATACAGCTCCATCATAACCTCCCTGCTCTTATATTCTATGCCTCAGCTAAAAAAGGCAAGTATTCCATATGCTTTCCTAACCACCTTATCTATCTGTGCTGCTGCCTTCAGTGATCTATGGATAAGTACACAAAGTACACCCTCTGACCTTCTGTACCTCCTAGGGTCCTACCATCCATTGTATATTCCCTTGCCAGGTTAGTCTTCCCAAAATGCATTACCTCACCCTTCTCAGGATTAAATTCCATTTGTCACTGCTCCGCCCATCTTACCAGCCCATCTATATCTCCCTGTAATCTAAGGATTTCTTCCTCACTATTTACACCATCAATTTTCATGTCATCTGCGAACTTTCTGATCATACCTCCTACATTCACATCTAAATCATTAATGTACACTACAAACAGCAAGGGTCCCAGCACCGATCCCTGTGGTCACAGGCTTCCAATCGTGAAAACAGCCCTCGACCATTACCCTCTACCTCCTGCCACTAAGCCAATTTTGGATCCAATTTGCCAAATTGCCCTGGATCCCATGGGCTCTTATCTTCTTAACCAATCTCCCATGCGGGACCTTATCAAAAGCTTTACTGAAATCCATGTAGACTACATCTACTGCTTTACCCTCATCTACACATCTAGTCACCTCCTCGAAAAATTCAATCATCTTCCCCTAACAAAGCCGTGCTGACTATCCCTGATTAATCCCTGCCTCTCCAAGTGGAGATTAATCCTGTCCCTCAGAAATTTTTCCAATATTTCCCAACCACTGATGTTAGACTCACTGGCCTGTAATTACCTTGTTTATCCCTGCTACCCTTCTTGAATATCAGTACCACATTCGCTGTCCTCCAGTACCTGTCCTGTGGCCAGAGAGGATTTGAAAATCTCATCCCTTGCCTCACATAACAGCCTGGGATACATCTCATCTGGGTCTGAGGATTTATCCACTTTTAAGCCTGCTAAAACAGCTAATTTTTCCTCCCTCTCAATGCTGATATGTTCACGTATATCACAATCCCCCTCCCTGATCTCTACACCTACATCGTCCTTCTTCATAGTGAACACCGATGAAAAGTAATCATTTAAAACCTCACCTATGTCCTCCGGCTCCACACAAAGGTTGCCATGTTGGTCCCTAATGGGGCCCCTACTTTTTTCCTGGTTATCCTCTTACCCTTAATATACTTATAAAACGCCTTAGGATTTTCCTTTATCTTGCCCGCCAGTGCTTTTTCATGTCTCCTCTTCGCTCTCCTAATTACTTTAAGTGCCACCCTACACTTTCTATACTCCTGTAGTGCCTCCGCTGTTTTCAGCGCTTGGGATCTGTTGTAAGCCTCCTTTTCTTTCCTGATCCAATCCTCTATATCACTTGACATCCAGGGTTCCCTGGGCCTGTTAGTCCTACCCTTCACCTTATCGGGTACATGTTGGCTCTGAACTCTCACCATTTCCTCTTTGAATGACTCCCACTGATGTGATGTAGACTTTCCTACAAGTAGCTGCTCCCAGTCCACTTTGGCCAGATCCTGTTTTATCATATTGAAATCGACCTTTCCCCCAATTCAGTACTTTTATATCTGGTCCATATTTGTCCTTTTCCATAACTACCTTAAATCTTAGAGTTATGGTCACTATCCCCGAAATGTTCCCTGACTGACACTTCTACCACTTGACCAGCTTCATTCCCTAGGATTAGGTCCAGTACTGCCTCTTCTCTTGTCGGACTTTCTACATACTGGCTCAAAAAGCTCTCCTGCATGCATTTTAAGAATTCCGCCTACTTTAAGCCTTTTGCACTAAGACTATCCCAGTTAATATTGGGGAAGTTGAAATCCCCAATGATTACCCTGTTATTTTTACACCTCTCTGAGATTTGCCTACATATCTGCTCCTCTATCTCTTCCTGACTGTTTGGAGGCCCGTAGTACACACCCAGCCAAGTGATTGCCCCCTTTTTGTTTTTAAGTTCTACCCAAATGTCCTCATTTGAGGAACCTTCTAAGAGGTCATCCCTCCTTACTGCAGTAATTGACTCCTTGATCAACAGTGCAATGCCACCTCCTCTTTTATCCCCTCCCCTGTCGCGCCTGAAGATTCTATACCCTGGAATATTGAGCTGCCAGTCCTGTCCCTCCCTCAACCACGTCTGTGATAGCAATATCATAATCCCATTTGCTAATCAATGCCCTCAATTCATCGGCCTTTATTAGTAAGACTCCCTGCATTGAAATAGATGCAATCCAATCTTGCATTTTTCACTTGTGCCCTACCAGGTCTATATTTGCTCTGCCTTTCAGACAGACTCACTTTCTGTTCTATATTACCCCCTACTGTACCTCCACTCTGTATCCCATCCCCCTGCCAAATTAGTTTAAACCCCCCCCGCAAAAGCACTAGCAAACCTCCCAGCAAGGATGGTTGCCCCATTCCGGTTCAGGTGCAACTTGTACAGGTCCCACAAAATATGATATGATCATTAACAAATCTTCAAAAATTAAACTGTGCCCAAACGGCCTATATAATTGGATACCTGGCAAATGTGGCATTATGATTTCTCTCAGAGACTAAGCCTAGTTTACAAAATCAGTTGTTAGGCATCACAAAAATGGCTGGACTGTACAAATGGCTAACGTTACCTAGGGTATAAGAAAAATATGATTTGTTGCACACTTTACTCATAGCCCAATTGGTGCGAGAATGTTTCCAACTGTGGGAGAATCCAAAACTGGGGGCCATATACTCAAAATAATTAATAAATCCAATTGTGAAATAGGAGAAATTTCTTCATTTAAAATGTGGTTAGAATGTGGAACTCACTACCACAAGAAGCGGCTGAAACAAATAGCTAATATGCTTTCTAAAGGAAACCAGATCAGTACATAAAAAAATCTCTTTAAAGGCTGAGATGAGGCAGATGGAATGGGAGGAGGCTGGTTTCAATACTAGCACAGACTAGCTGGGCCAAATAGCCTGCTTTAATACTTTATATTTTATGTAAATATGTCTTACCGTTCCAGCTGTATCCAGGATTTCAAGCATACATTGTTGCCCATCTACTTCAACTTGCTGCCATAAAGAAAACACAGATGTTGAAACTAATAGGGATTAGCCTAATTGTTTCTGGCATCAGCCTTAAATGTCAGCAGAAATTCTTTTACGTTAATCAGACAGAAAAAACTGTTAAACTAATTGCGACAAAATGTTGAACTAATTAATGCTATTTTAGTCAAATCTACATTGCACAATAAATTTCACAGAATCTTGCAATATTTACAAAAGTTTGAAATATACTGTGGTATAAAGGATTTCATAAAAACTAATTTGTTCAGCATCTAGCCACAACAAAATAATCACTAGTAGTATTTAGACATTTCCATCTGAAGACCTATGCTCATATCAACACAAATCATTCATCACTAACCAAATTTTACCTGTACTTACCCAAATCGGTGACATACAGCTATTCTAAGCAGCTCAGAGTACAGCATTTGTGCTGGAGAAATTATTCAGCAAATTGTCCCACTCTGCCTTTTGAAGGAAGCACGGAAGATTAAGTACCTGAGCCATCAAGATTAGATGGTACTTGCAGTTTCTGTTTGAGGATGAGCTTTATCATGGCCTTAGCTTTGGGGGAAGACAGACATTCACAAGATTTTTGACTTCATGGTAAACTCACCTTTCTGTAGGAGTCCTCTATTGTTGGATCATACTTTTCAACAAATATTCCTTGAACAAATTGTACAGTCTGCAAAACAGTATAATTGACTTGACATTATCAAATAAGACTAGTATACAAGTTGAACTTCACAGATTGCTGTCAAAATATATGATTATCTTTTAATGGTTTCTTTAATTCCAGCACTTGGGAAATATAGAATTTGCAAAACATGCACTGAATGAATGCACTACATGCTGAGGCTCTGAGCTAGAGACTAGGAATATTCGCATGTTCAATCTTTAGGATGTGTCAAATTATAGAATCATAGAAAGGATACAGCACAGGAGGCTGCCATTCAGCCTGTCAGGTCCATGGCAGCTCTGTGAAAGAGCAACTCAGCTAGTCCACTCACCCACTTTTTCCCCGTAGCTCTGCAAAGCTTCTCTGCAAGTAATTATACAATCCCCTTTTGAAAGCCACGATTGAATCTGCCACCACCACACTTGGGCAGTGCATTCCAGATCATGTCGCCTCACGTCTTTTACCAATCGCTTTAAATTGGTGTCCTCTGGTTCTCGCCCCTTCCGCCAATGGGAACAGTTTCTCCCCATCTACGCTGTCCAAATCCCTCATGATTTTGAGCATCTCTATCAAATCTCCTGGCAACCTTCTCTTATTGAAGAACCCCAGCTTTACCAATCTATCCACATAACTGAAGTCTCTCATCCCATGAACCATTCCCATAAATCTTTTCTGCACCCTTTCCGATGCCTTCACATCCTTCCTAAAGTGTAGTGCGCAGAATTGGACACAACACTCCAGTTGAAGCCAAACCAGTGTTTTATAATGGTTCACCATAACTTCCTTGCTTTTGTACTCTGTGCCTCTATCTTTAAAGCCCAGAGTCCTGTATGCTAATCAGTTAATTGTGTATCAATGGTTTGATTATATGCAGGTGAAGGGTGTCAATTGGGGTCTTAGTTGAGCACTTATAAGCAGATACTCACTGAGGCTGGTGGAGGGTTTTGAGTGAGGAACTGCATGTTTGTAATCCTTTTACTCTGCACAAATGTGAAACTGAGTAAATATAGGCTCCAGCATTATCCTTCCATAAGCAGTTTTCTGGAATTTAACACTGTTTGCCTTGTTAACTGCTTTCTCAACCCTCCTTGCCACATTTAACAATTTGTGCACATATACCCCAGGTCCCTCTGCCCCTGAACCCCCTTTAGAATTGTATCCTTTATTTTATATTGCCTTTCCTCATCCTACCAAAATGATTCACTTCACACTTCTCTGCATTAAATTTCATCTGCCACGTGTCTGCCCATTCCACCAGCCTATCCATGTCCTCTTGAAGTCTATCACTATCTTCCTTATGGTTCACAATACTTGCAAGTTTTATTACCCAATCTCACCCAATGGAGCAGTGAGGCCAGTATTATTGTGTTCAGCATCAGTTTGGGAGAGGGGAAAAAACGTCAGTCTGGGTTCTCAATTATCACCATAAAGCCTTTATCTGAAGAACGTTCACACATCAGCATCATCTTCGAATGAGAAAGGAGGGGTCCATGGCTATTAACCAGTCAGCATTCTGCATTCAGACTTGCACAGAGAGTCACTGAAGTTAAGTACAATGGTTACCAGCAACAGCAGACTAAACAAGGGTGGTCAAAAAGAAATTGGAGGCACACGTAAATGCGACACAGCAATGCTACAGGACTCACCAAAGCTGACTTTCCGACACCTCCTGAACCAAGGACCACCAACTTATACTCGCGCATTGTGTAGGGTTTTCAGCGAATGACGTTTCCAGCTGCACCAAAACAAGAACAATTTTTTAGATAAATATTGCTGTAGAGTGGAATTAACTATCAATTTCAGAACCAAGTAAATCCTGTTACGGTAGGTTACATAGAAACAAATGTACTGCACAGAAACAAGCCATTCAGCTTAACTGGCCTACGCCAGTGTTTATATTATGCACGAGCCACCTCACACCCCTTGTCATCTAACCAGATCAGCATAATCTATTTCTGACTCCATCTGCTTATATAGCTTCCCCTCAAATGCATCTACACTACTTATCTCGACTACCATATGTGGTAGTGAGTTCCACATGATACCCATTCCATGGGTAAAGAAGTTTCTCCTGAATTCCTTACTGTATTTATGAATGACTTTTTTTTTTAAATGGGTCATAGTTTTGGAGACCCCAAGTGAAACCTCTAATTTTACCCCATCAAACCTTTTCATAATTTTATAGCTTCCATCAGATCACTGACCACCCTTCTCTTTTATAAAGAAAAATGTCCAGCCTGTTCAGTCTTTCCCAATTGATATAACCTCTCAATTCTGGTATCATCCTTGGTTAATCTTTTTCACACCTTCTGTGCCACTATACCCTTTTTATATAATGGAGACCAGAACTGTTCACAGTACTCCAAAGTGTGGTCAACCAAGGATCAATACAAATTTAGCTCTGCTTTCTATTTCTATACTTTTGGAAATGAACTCCAATGCATACTTTTATTTTATTTTATTTTTTTAAATAGCCTCATTAACCTGTATTACTTTTAGTGATTTGTCTATCTGTAACCTCCAGATCACTGTGCCTTTACCCCATTTAGTCTCTTCTTATCCAAAGAATATATGGCTTCTTAATTCACCCTAGCAAAACACCACTTCACACTGATCAATATTGAATTTAATTTGCTAATTACACAGCCATTCAATTGTATTTTGTTGCAGTCTTCCTCCGTATTAACCATACCCTCCAATTTAATGCCATCTGCAAAGTTTAAAATTATACTTGTGATTCAAGTCCAAATATTTCACGTAAATGGTGAACAGCACAGGTTCATTCTGCTGCTTGCCCAACACCACCTACATAGTCATGAGTCTACTACCTTAACAAAGGTCTACTGAAAATATTACGTCAAAATATCTACTGATGCATTGACATCTGCGATAACAATTCATGTCAAATGGAAAACTACTTATAAACTGAAAACAAGCTGACATTTTTGGCACAATTTAAATTTCTCTAACAGTTGCAGTATGCTAAACTATTGCTATCCAAATACTTTATGGTACGTACTCTTATATACACAATTATACTACACAGATTAATAAAAAATTAAAAGGGGTGTGTAGCTTTCCATTTCATAAACACATGGACCTTTATCAGTAGAAACACTCATGGGCATCGGGCACTACCACTCGGAAAAGTTACCAGTGTCACAAGTGATGAGCAAATGTGATCCAAATGGCAATTATTTTTAAATTAAAATGATCACTTCCAATGAGCAACAGTTCAGGGATCCATATCAACCAAAGCCTAAACCTAGTCAGTGTAGGACACTACTTGCATTCATAGCATATGTAAAGGTGTGCAAAAGAAAAAACTACAATTAACATGTTATGGCCAAAAGGGTGTCGCCATAGCTACAACTGTGGCTACCCCACAATTTCTGTTGGGCAATATTTGTCTATAAGAATACGACCAATTTCTTATGCAACTAGGCTCTGCCCGCCAATCCCACAGAATTCTGCTGTCTTGTATGCATGGCACCTTATCAAAAGCTTTTTGAATATCCAAATGTACAATGTCAAAAGGCTACCTTCATCCATCAATCTAGTAATGTCTGTGGGGGGGGGGGGGGAAGAATTGAATTGTTCAGACATAGAAAGCAACAGCACAGAAGGTGGCCATTCGGCCCATCATGTCTGCGCCAGCCGACAAGCAGCCATCCAGCTTACTATGCAGCTCTTGGTCCGTAGCCTTGGAGGTTATGGCACTTCAAGTACATATCCAAGGACATTTCAAATGTTGGTTTCTGCCTCTTACCATCCTTTCAGGCAGAGAGTGAAAAACTTTCCCTTCAAATCCCCTCTAAACCTATTACGCTAAATTGATGGCCCCAGGTTATGGACCCCTCAACTAAGGGGAATAGGGCCTTCCTATCCACTCTATCTCGGGCCTTCAATTAGGTCTTCCCTCAGCTTCCTCAGTTCCAAAGAAAACAATCCTAGTCTATCCAATCTTTCCTCATAACTAAAATTCTCCAGTCCAGATAACGCATGTACAAATCTCCTCTGTACCCTTCTCTAGTGCAATCACATAGTTCCTATAGTGGTGACCAGAACTACGACAGTACTCCAGCTATGGCCTAACTAGTGTTTAATACAGCTCCAGCATAACCACCTAGCTTTTATATTCTAAACCTGGGCTAATAATAGCAAGTATCCCACATGGTATCCCATACTTATATACATATTATGACCAGGTGAGAAAGGGATCTAGGGTTCCCTCTCAGCCTTCACCTGTTCTTACAAATAACAGGGTTTAATTTTTAAAAATACCATGTTTTTAGCTTCCCCACAGTGCATCATTGTTCACTAACTTCCAATGATAAGGCAAAGAAACTAGCCAAACAGGTTTTCTTAGGTTTAAAGAAAAAAAAGGTTGAAATTTATTAAACTTAAATTCTAATTAGGTTAACGCCTGCGGATACATAATGTGCTCTCTGTTCCCCTAAACCTCTCGGTATCCTGCTGTTTATTGTATATTCCCTTGCATTATTAGCCTTTCCCAAATGCATTATCTTCACACTTCCCCAGATGGAACTTCATTTGCTACTGTTCCGCCCACGTGACTGGTCCATTGATAATCTTCCTACAGTCGACAGCTTCATAGAGACCTAGTACGGAGTCCTGCGGGCCACCACTGGAAACAGCCTTCCAGTTTCAAAAACACCCATTGCCAATTACCCTTTGTTTCCTGCCTCAGCCTATTTTGGATCCAATTTGTCACACTGCCTCGATTCCCTCAAAAAATTCAATGTTGGTCAGACACAACCTACCCTTAACAAAACTGTGCTGACGTCCGATTAATCCGTGTCTTTCTAAATGAAGAAATATTCTGTCCTTAAAATTTTTTCCAATAATTTTCCCACAATCGAGGGTTAGGCTGACTTTCTGCAATTACTCAGTCTATCCCTTTCTCCCTTTTCAAACAATGGTGGCTATCCTCCAGAACCACACCTGTACCGAGAGGGGACAGGGAAATAATAGTCAGGCACTCCACTATTCCTTCTCTTGCTTCCCTTAAGAGTCTCTGATACATTTTGTCTGGGCTTGGGGATTTATCCACTTTTGAAGATGTTAAATCCCTTTAGATTTCCTCTTGCTATGTTAATTTCATCTAATATTCCCACAGTTCTACTCCACGCAATGTCTGGATCATCCCTTTCTTTTATGAATGATAAAGCTTCAAGAAGCCACTTTGTGACACTAATAACTGTTGAGGTCATACATCACCTCACTAACGATCCCAACAACAACTTTCCTATAACTGATGTCAAGCTAATGGTCCTAACTTCACAGTTATGAACTGTTGCCTATTTTGAGTGCTGGTACATGAGCCTTCATCCAACCCATAGAAATCTCAGGTTTAAGAGAGCTATTAAATACTCAATCAGCACAGTGCTCAGTTCTTGGAGAAACCTCAGTAAATGCTATCTTAACTAGCAGTTCAATTCAATTTGAGATGAACACAAGAACATAAGAAACAGGAGGAGTAGGCCCCTCAAGCCTGCCCCACCGTTCAATGAGATCATGGCTGATCTGCCCCAGACCTCAACTCCTCTTTCATGCCAGCTCCTCACAGCCCTCAACTCCAATATTTCAAAAATCTATCTACCTCCTCTTTAAATACTTTGTGATCCACAACTCTCTGGGATAGAGAATTCCAGACATTCACTACTCTGAGAAGAAAATCCTTCACATTTCAGTTTTAAGTGAGTGTCCCCTGATTCTGTAACTATGTCCCCTAGTTTGAGATTCCCCCACTAGTGGAAACATCTTCTCAACATCTACCCTGTCAAGCCCCCTCAGAATTTTGCACGTTTCAATAAGATCACCCCTCATTCTTCTTAACTCTAATGAATAAAGGCCTAATTTGTTTAGCCGTTCTTGATAACCCTTCATCCCAGGAATCAGCCTAGTGAATCTCTTTTGAACTGCCTCCAATGCCAGTATATCCTTTCTTAAATAAATAAATATGGGCTAAAGCAAAGTTGTAGGCAGCCAATGTTACCGAGGTAGAATAGATGGTCTTTGCGATAGAGGCTATATGGGGTCACAGGCTCAACTCAAGATCGAACAGGATGTCAAAAATCTGAACAGCCTGATTATGCTTGAGATAACAGTTTAAGAGGGAGATATCACATCACTGGCAATGGTACAAACTTTCTAGCCAGGTGAAGACTGGAGGAAATTGCATTCCATCCACAGCTGGATACTGGACAAGCAGTCTGACAAAAAGCAATGGGGATGTCAAAAGACATGGAAATCAACATATATGTGGAACCTGACCCCATGTCTGCAGATGGATAGGTCAAGGGCAGATCCTTGGTGGACTTCAGAGTTAACAGTGTGGGGCAGGAAGAGAAGCCATTACTGAAGATGCTCTGGCTATAATTGAATACATAAGAGTGGAACCAAATGAGAGCATTTTCACTGAGCTCAACAGGAAAGATATCAGATAATAATGTGGTTGATCACATCAAAATGCTGCTGAGTGGCTGAGGGATAATGCACCACAGTTAGTCAGAAAATGCAACCCCCTTCCATTTATCACTTTTGGGCCCTCTTTTTGTCAGTTCAAGAGGACTTCCCTCGAGTCTAACTTGAAGCAGCACTTCTCTAGAATCTGCTAACCAATGGAATCTGTATATTGAAACAATCCTTTTAAACCATTAGCTTTTGTGGTTACTTAGCATTCATCAATAAAGCAATCAGGATAAACTTTTGTCTTATTTTAGTGGAAGCTAATAACTACTTCTAACCCATTTTACAGTCCAATTATACAAGCGTATTACTCCATACTTAACCACAATTGACAGAGCAAGCTTTTTGATACTGATTCCTATACAAGTGACTAAACACAAGCAGTTGGCCAAGTTATATCCGCTCTTCTTTGGTGTAGGTTTTATTTAAGATATCAAACGGACATATGCAACATCCAAAATCTCAAATTTCAACTTGAAAAAAAAAACTGACAACAAATGCACAATTGAAAAACAGCCCTGAATAAAAAGGTCCATGACCAAGACCACCAGTGTTACATGATTTAGTAAGTTAAATTGTTTTCCATTCAATTGGATTCCAGAATTTTTTAGCGTTTTGGAATCACATTCTGCAATTAGATTTATTTTTCTGTGAAAACTGAAACCTAATGGACTAATATATGATTCACAAAAAGTACTTAGAATGGAATCACAGCTCAGGCGGAGGCCATTTGGTCAGTTGTGTCCACGCTGGTGCCCAAGAGCAACTCAGCTAGACCCACTCCCTTGCCTTTTCCCCGTAGCCCTGCACATTTTCTCTCCAAGTAATTATCCAATTCCCTTTTGAAAGAGAATGGAATTTACCTTCACAACAATTTCTAGCAGTGCATTCCAGATCCTAACCACTTGCTGCATATAAAAGTTCTCCAAATGCAGTGGAATATGAGCTCGTCAGTTCCAAAGCTTCAAGTAACCCAACAGCTCATCGATTGTATTATGGAATAGTGAAAGGTGACATGTTTGAAGTGGTGGATTTGGAAATGGTCGACGTTGGAACTAATGCAGCAAAATCTATTTCCAAAGAAAGGAGACATGTCCAATCTTTCTCTTTTAGTGATATGCTGACACTCTCAAGGAAATTTAGACTTAGTAATTTTTCTGGCACATTTGAGCATTTTGAAGTCGTCTTTAATTTTCTGAAAACAAAAATGATTGTGGGAAGAGTGCATTAAATCTTCAGTCAAGTTCAACAATAATAAAAAAAGAATTGAAAGACTTGCAGTTATATAGCACGTTTCATGACCACCAGATGTCTCCAGGCACTTTACAGCCAGTGAAATACTTTTTGAAGTGTAAGTCACTGTTGCAATGCAGGAAACACTGCAGCCAATATGTGCACAGCTCCAATAAACAGTGTTTTATGATGTTGATTGAGGGATAAATATTGGCCAGGACATCAGGGATAACATCTCTGCTCGTTTGAAATAGTGCCATGGGATCTTTTACATCCACCCGAGCAAGAAGATGGGGCCTTTTTTTTTAAATGTCTCATCCAAAAGACAACACCTCTCTCTGGCAGTGCAATGAGTGTCAGCCTTGATTTTTGTGTTCAAGCCCTGGAGTGGGGCTTGAACCCAGAACCTTGTGACTCAGAGGCGAGAGTGTTACCAACTGAGCCACAGCTGACAGACATTTGTAAAAAGGAACACAGTTAGAATCCTTAGGACAAATGTTCTGAAATCATTCTCGACAATACCATTCATGGGCAATAGTGAATAACCTTGCCTCACCATTCGTTTGGGAGAGACGGATTCCACAAGTTCCCACCCACGCTTAGGAGAGTCTGGAAACTGCAGTACACAACTCTGATAAACCCAAAATATAGCCTGATCGCCCACAGCTTTCAACTTAACCACAACTTGTATTTATATGGTGTGTTGAAAAGTGTAAAATGGCCAAATGTACGAGTGTGTATGTAAAGGAAAAATAAATCAGAGTGGAAGGAAGAGTGAGGAAAGTTGGGGGTTGGAAAGGGGTCAGAGGAGAGAGGCAATGGAGAGAACACAGACTTTTTAATGGGATAAATGAATTTGGATGAAATGATACAAGTTTTAGCTTTGAAGAGCAAATTTTTCTTAACCAAACATTCTCCATGAGGCATGTTCATTGCGTAGGTAATTCCTAAATTAAAAATACTAAAGCCCAATTTATCAGAATTATATTACGCTACAAGTAGCGCTTACTGCAAACTCTTTAATATATACCTGAATTTAAGATTCACTCCCTAGTTAAGAAAGCCCACTGTTAATGCATTAATACGATTACATCCTTTTTACTAATAAAAAAGTTTCTCACTGTTAAAATGAAACTAATTACAGCTCAAAGATTCACCTACATAAGCCAACACAAGATCCACTGAGCATAGCAGTCATGCTAGACATGACCTATGCATTGGCTTTTCTTGCTGAGTTGATCATGTATTCCTACAAAGGAGGCATTTATTGAACAGCATGAATGCAAATAATTTAACTGATGACAGCAAGCTATTCTGAAATGAGGTATGGGTAGAAAAAAAATGTATGGACTTTTTAAACTACTAAAAAACAAAATGTACAACAAAAATATATTAGTCATCCGGAATGGCTTTGTCAAAACAGGAACAAAAAAAAACATTGCTAACATGCCCTTCAACAGTGAATTAAGTTTTATTGGAGTGCTCAGTTAAGAAATCTACAGACATAGGTGAAAGTTTCTATCTAAAACATGCAGCTTAAAAATACAAACCCAGTTACAGACACTAGGGGCGGAATTTTACAGTGGGCGGACGGGAGCCAGACTCAGACGTAAAAGTCGGTGACAAACCCGCTTCCGCCCAGCCTGGGGATCCTTCCCATATTTTACGGATCCCCAGGCTGGACTTCCACCCACTAGAGGGAGGAGGTCCCACCTCAGTGAGCTACCAGCCAATCAGCGGGCCGACAGCTCTTAATCTCAGCAGCGCCACCGAGAGGGGTGGCCACTGCTGGGGCTGCAGCCCAGCCGACGCCATGAACCAGAGAGAGTGGGTAAGTTTGGGTTGCTTCACCAGGGGGATTGGTCGTGCCCTGGTGAGGTTAGGGTGGTTGTTTGGGGGTGGAAGGGGGGTGTCTCAGATCCCGAGGGCGGGTTGGGAGGTGGGGCCGGCCCTCAATTGGAAACCTGGTGCCAGACTACCATGCCCCACCCCCCAGCGGCCTTTCACGCCCCCAGCACACCCGCTTGCCACGGGTAAAATACCCATGAAGGCGGGCGAGGGCCCTTAGTTGGCCACTTAAGGGTCTTTATTGGCCTCGGGTGGACGGGCAGTTTCCCACCCCCCGCCTGTTACGCCGACCCCACGCCACCATCCGACCCGCTGGGGCTGCGTAAAATTCCGGCCTAGAAATTAGATCAGTCTTTAAGTGTTCCAATTTATTACACAATTTTGCAGGTTAAAGTAAAATTCAAGTTAGCAGAGCATAACGTTGTAGAAGCGTGCATAATGTTTTTATGATCCGTTAAGTAGACAATTTGTAGTACGCATACAAGTTAAGTGATGCTCTTCGATCCACAGGAGCGGGCGCGCGCACACTAAAGGCCTGCCACCCGAACCTAACCGACCCAATGACATGCGCCCGGTTTGGGTTGGGTTGGGCCCATCTTCCGGATCCGGCTTCCGGGCTCAGGTCGAGTCGGGTAGGACACACTTGTTAAGTGCTCTGCTGGTAAGTACTGAAATTTTAAAAAGAAACTTACCTGAGCTGGGATTCCGGGATGTAACTGCGTCTGCGCAGTGTGCGAGTGATGTCACTGTGACTGGGACTGGGGGGCACATACACATCACTTGGAAGGTACAATGCGACTATAAAGGCACCATGAATGTAAAATGTCACATCACAATTTCAACCGTCTGGTTTCAAACTTCCTATGTTAGCAAATCTCTACGCAAACGATCAGCTGTGGAAAGAGCTTTGCTGGGTGAGCGGAGCTGTCAGTTTGGTCTTGATCAATTCCAAGATTGCCCAACTGTGTCATGCATCACTGTTCAAAACCACTTAGCTTTGCTGTAGGCAGCATTTTTCATTGAGCAACAATTTTGATGCTTGCCTGCAATGAAAATTATTTGGCTTCTGATGGCATTAGCATCAGGCATTTGATGCATTGGTTGCACCTAACAGCATGCTCACCAAACTAAATCCCACAGCATAAAAAAGGTGAAGACTGCTGACATCTCCAGAGAATTTAAGGTTTTTACCTCACGTACTGACTGAAATGCACATTACTACTATACACCCTGTAGAAACTATATCAAATAAACAGATACATACTAATTCATTACAAATAAGATTGCACCTTGGGAATTGAGACTAAGCATAGTCTTCATGTGAAGTGGGGTCAGAGGCCTGGGATATTTAGACCCTTCTTCTTTGGCCTCCTCGTCTCCAGAGACAATGGGTAAGCGCCTGGAGGTGGTCAGTGGTTTGTGGAGCAGCACCTGGAGTGGCTATAAAGGCCAATTCTAGAGTGACAGACTCTTCCACAGGTGCTGCAGAAAAAATTGGTTGTCAGGGCTGTTACACAGTTGGCTCTCTCCTTGCGCTTCTGTCTTTTTTCCTGCCAACTGCTAAGTCCCTTCGACTCGCCTCGCTTTAGCCCCGCCTTTATAGTTGCCCGCCAGTTCTGCCGATCGCTGGCAACTGACTCCCACGACTTGTGATCAATGTCACAGGACTTCATGTTGCGTTTGCAGACGTCTTTAAAGCGGAGCCATGGACGGCCGGTGGATTTGGTACCAGTGACGAGCTCGCTGTACAATGTGTCCTTGGGGATCCTGCCATCTTCCATGTGGCTCACGTGGCCAAGCCATCTCAGGCGCCGCTGGCTTAGTAGGGCGTATATGCTGGGGATATTGGCCGCCTCGAGGACTTCTGTGTTGGAGATACGGTCCTGCCACCTGATGCCAAGGATTCTCCGGAGGCAGCGAAGATGGAATGAATTGAGTATGTTGTCCAGGCCTCGCTGCCGTAGAGCAAGGTACTGAGGACATAGGGTTGATACACTCGGACTTTTGTGTTCTGTGTCAGTGCGCCATTGTCCAACACTCTCTTGGCCGCTCTGGACATAACAGTGAAAGCCTTTCCCATGCGCTTGTTTAATTCTGCATCGAGAGACAGGTTACTGGTGATAGTTGAGCTAGGTAGGTGAACTCTTGAACCACTTCCAGAGCGTGGTCGCCAATATTGATGGATGGAGCATTTCTGATGTCCTGCCCCATGATGTTCGTTTTCTTGAGGCTGATGGTTAAGCCAAATTCATTGCAGGCAGCCACAAACCTGTCGATGAGTCTCTGCAGACACTCTTCAGTGTGAAATGTTAATGCAGCATCGTCAGCAAAGAGCAGTTACCTGATCAGGACTTTTCGTACTTTGGTCTTCGCTTTTAGACGGGCAAGGTTGAACAACCTGCCACCTGATCTTGTGTGGAGGAAAATTCCTTCTTCTGAGGACTTGAATGCATGTGAGAGCAGCAGGGAGAATAAGATCCCAAACAGTGTAGGTGCGAGAACACAGCCCTGTTTCACGGCACTCAGGATTGGAAAGGGGTCTGATGAGGCGCTGCTATGCTGAATTGTGCCTTTCATATTGTCATGGAATGAGATGATACTTAGTAGCTTTGGTGGGCATCCAATCTTTTCTAGTAGTCTGAAGAGACCACTTCTGCTGACGAGGTCAAAGGCTTTGGTGAGATCAATGAAAGCAACGTAGAGGGGCATCTGTTGTTCACGGCATTTCTCCTGTAGCTGGCGAAGGGAGAACAGCATGTCAATGGTGGATCTCCCTGCTCGAAAGCCACACTGTGCCTCAGGATAGACACACTGAGCCAGCTTCTGGAGCCTGTTTAAAGAGACATGAGCGAAGACTGTCCCCACTATGCTGAGCAGGGAGATTCCACGGTAGTTGTTGCAGTCACCACGGTCACCCTTGTTCTTATAGAGGGTGATGATATTGGCATCGCGCATGTCCTGTGGTACTGCTCCCTCATCCCAGCACAGGCAAAGCAGTTCATGCAGAGCTGAAAGGATAGCAGGCTTGGCACTCTTGATTTCAGGGGTAATGCCGTCCTTCCCAGGGGCTTTTCCGCTGGCTAGAGAATCGATGGCATCACTGAGTTCCGATTTTGTTGGCTGTACGCCCAGCTCATCCATGACTGGCAGAGACAGGGTTGCATTGAGGGCGGTCTCAGTGACAACATTTTCCCTGGAGTACAGTCCTAGGTAGTGTTCAACCCAGCAGTCCATTTGTTTGCGTTGGTCAATGATTGTGTCCCCGATTTAGATTTGAGGGGGGCAATCTTCTTGACGGTTGGCCCAGAAGCTCTCTTAATGCCATCATACATCCCTCTGATATTTCCTGTGTCAGAGGCCAGCTGGATATGACTGCATAGGTGTTGCCAGTAGTCATTTGCGCAGCGCCTGGCTGTTCTTTGTGCAGCGCTTCTGACAGCTTTAAGTGCTACGGATGTTAACTCGCTGGGGGCTTTCTTGTAGTTCAGCAGTGCAATGCGCTTAGCAGCTATGACAGGTTCCAGCTCTTCAATGTGAGATTGAAACCAGTCTGCATTCCGCTTCACTCAATTGCCATAGGTGGGCATTACTGAGTCATAGATGGAGTCTCTGATGTGAGCCCACTTGGTCCCTGCATCCCCTGTGGGAGTGTTTTGGAGGGCTTTTTCAAGTGAATTTAGAAACTTGCGTAACAGCTGTGGATGAGAAATTCTGCTAGTGTCGATGCGCGGGCAGCCCTTCTGCTTGGAGTGATGCAGCTTCTTTGGTTTGAGTCTAACTTTGCTGCACACCAGGGAGTGGTCGGTGTCGCAGTCCGCACTGTGGAAGCTGCGTGTGATTTGAACACTGTTTAAAGAGGCTCGCCTTGTGACGATGAGGTCCAGCTGGTGCCAACGACGTGATCTTGGGTGCCTCCAAGAAACCTGGTGACAGGGTTTAGTGTGAAAGAATGAGTTGGTGATGCAGAGGTTATGATAGGTACACAACTCAAGCAGTCTCTGTCCATTCTCATTCATCCTTCCAATGCCAAAGCACCCAAGGCAGGAAGGCCATGAGTCATGGTCAGCCCCAACCCTGGCATTAAAGTCCCCTAGCAGGAATAGGTGTTCGGTGTTGGGGATGCTGCTAATGATATTATGGAGTTGTTCATAGAACTGGTCTTTAGCTTCAGGTGGGGAGAAGAGTGTTGGAGCATAGATGCTGAGTAGGTGTACTAGACCGGAGGTGAACAGTCGGTTGGACAGTATGCGTTCCGAGCCATTTGAGGGTGGCTCTATCATGCTGAGCAAAGAGTTTCTGATGGCGAAGCCCACTCCATGCTGTTTTGGTTCTTCAGGATCCCTACCCTGCCAGAAGGTGGTGTAGTCTTGCTCTCTTAGAGATCCGCTCGCAGAGAGGCGTGTCTCCTGAAGTGCTGCAATGTCCACATTGAGTCTACTGAGCTCGTTGATGATGGTGGTCTTCCGACAATCGTTGATTTGTGTAAAGTCATCCGACAGGCCAGGACACAGTTCTGACGCTCCAGCTTGCAAAACGAAGGGCTGGTACCTTCTTTCCTTTTTTGGTCGTGCTGTTTGGTGCGGTGTTACAGTCCACTTGTTGGGCAATGACCCTCAGCTCCAAGCACCCATTGAAGCAGGTGGACTGCAGCAGGACAGAACCTTACTGACCGGGGTCTGCCCGGTTTGAGGCGGGCGGTAGCTGTCTAGTGAGATGCGATGACCTCTCCCACCGACAAAGGCAACCCGTGGCGCCCAATCTCTACGCCAATTGAGCTGGACTTATAACCCGTAACTGCTGTCTTCTGTGTTGATTTGGTCGCTGTGAGCGACTATGGAGTGACCTCGCCATGGCGCATGACAATGCATGGAGCATAGATTTAAATCACTATCGTATCTTGATTCAGCTCATTACCTTCAGTATTCCTTGCCCTTCTGTAACCTTTTCTGAGCTCTTTCCGCAAAAGCAATGTTGTCAGGACCGTCTGCCATATAGCTTTGTGTTGAACATGGACAGGAGTATGAAGGAGCATTTTTGTAACATTATTACTCAACACTAAACAGCATGAAATAAACTGTTGAAATAGCACTTGATCATTTTTTTATTTATTTAGAGATACAACACTGAAACAGGCCCTTCGGCCCACCGAGTCTGTGCCAACCAACAACCACCCATTTATACTAATCCTACATTGATCCCATATTCCCTTCCCACATCCCCACCATTCTCCTACCACCTACCTACACTAGGGGCAATTTACAATGGCCAATTTACCTATCAACCTGCAAGTCTTTGGCTGTGGGAGGAAACTGGAGCACCCGGCGGAAACCCACATGGTCACAGGGAGAACTTGCAAACTCCGCACAGGCAGTACCCAGAACTGGACCCGGGTCGCTGGAGCTGTGAGGCTGCGGTGCTAACCACTGCGCCACTGTGCCGCCCCTTGATCATCTTATCAAGTACAGCCAAGTTTGCAAGTTAAATCACCATCCGCATAATGTTATACTGGCAACTAGCCCTGCTTCTGCTTGCTATGTTTTGTACACATTTAAGATTATGTATTGTTGTAGTCGTATTATGCAATTCATTTAATGGTGCACCATCCTGTGGTCTGAATTAGCAAATGAATGAGCAATGCACCATATTTCAGTCTGCTGTCATTAGATGCCCAAATTTTAACCAGAGATTGAGCTGACCAGATTGTTTGCTCATAGCTGCTCCATCTTCTTACAAGAGTGGAGCTTCTTGCGTCATGTGATTATTTAAGAGAAGCTATTACAGTACAATATTTTAAGCAGCCATAGTGGCTGTTGTGTTAAAATCTAACATTTTTCAAATGTACCTATCTGCATTTGAACCCCAAGTACAAAATTATCACTGCTCTGGACAGAACATCGAGTCATTGACTGAATTAGCAAAAGAATATGGAGTCACTCAGGCAGCTGTGAATAAAATCTGTCAAGAACAGGATTCTGCCTTGAAAAGGATCAGAAACAGTTTTGAAGTGACGCAACAGTTCTAAACACAGTGACATTAGAGCATCGTGAAAGATTCAAAGCAGAGTGCAATAAAAAAACACTCCCAGGAAATTCAGAACAAATTTTTATTGGAGAAAGCCATAAAAATAGCAATTTTTCTAAAGTTAACCCCAGATGGACCAAAAATGAAAACAAATTTCATGCCATAACTCAAGAAAATGGCCAGAGTCAAAGTGACCCCAGCGATGACGAAAAAAAGTGTTAATCATTATGGATAGCTGCCTTGCACATCTGGAAATGTGGATCTCGTCCATCTTCTAAAGAATACAACGGCCCAAGCTTCAGCTGATGGATGCTGGTGTGGGTCACTATTGAAAATTGCTGGCTTCAAAAAGATTAGCTGTATAAGAAGCCAGAACCGAATTCTCCAGTTTGATGATGCAATGAATTGTGTCGCTTAAGTTGGGAATTTGTGACTAAGCAACATTGCAAATTACCAACCATACCCTCATGACAGAAGTAAAAAAAAAAAAGAGAACTTGGAGAACTTTGAAGAATTTGAAGCTGATTCTGAGCTGCAGAGCATTTATGAGTGACTTCAGCAAGTAGGACTGTTCCCGAATGTTCCTCAGTCTGACTGAATGGCCATTAATGACGCTGAGCACCCAAACATCCATTGCAGCTTTCAGCTACCCAAGCCTGAAATAATGAAATTTGTGAGGATAGGAGAATGTTGAAGATGGCAACTTTGCTCCTGTTCATCTGACTCTAGCAGCCAGTCTCAAGATGCTGAGATTATACACAATGCTCAAGCTGAGATTATACACAATGCTCAACGAGTGACTTAAATTTGACTTAATGCGGGGTAGTCTGGAAAAACAATTGAAGCAATTGCCCATTAATTTCAAAGAGAAAACAGTCCAAAACAAATCATATTAAGAGAAATCTTATTACAGTAGAGTTAAAGTAAAATGTTGGATGTTTACTTATTGTCTTATCTTTGAAATAATATAAATGTCTTCTAAACAGTCTGGAACTGTCTGCAAGTGTTAATAAGGGAAGTCCTTACTGTTATAGCATTTTATGTTATCATTTTGTCTGGTTCAACAGCCTTGCTACGGATAACAGAAAATTGCTTCGACAATCTGTATGAGGGTGTAGCAGGATGCTGGATTACGCACCAGCTTTCTACTGCATTAAAAAAGGAATTTTTGCTGGAAAGCATCCAAGTAATTACATTTCAAATGCAGCAATTTCCTTCCTCCTCATTAGTTGTATAGGATCAAAAATATGTGGTAAAGAGGGTAAGGCAAAAGTGATCTAACAATCCTGAATTATTTCAGATTAAAAAAAACTTGATATTTAAAAAAATCCAATTCCCAACTTGCACCATCAGGTATTAACAATGGAACTTTGCCATTTTGTACTGCTTTCTAATTATTATACAAAGCACAAACCTTCAACCCCTGAACAGTTTTTTAAAAAAAAGTCTAAATCATTGTTGGGCAGCTAATCAAAGATGCTGCCAATTTCCCATAATAAAGGATCCTCAGTTTTTTTGGGCGGGGGGGGGGGGGGGAAGAGAGAGAGGGGGAGTGGAGAAAGGGGAAGAGAAAATTGCATGCTTTTCCCCTCCCAAATGAAGGAGATCATACTGAAATACAGAAGGAAGGAAAAACTTTCCTTCTGGTATTTTTACACTGGTACTTTACAGCTTCTGGTGGTCAGTCACAAAAGCCTGGAAACAGTTCATGTGCACTGGAACAATCCCATTACTCTCAGCTTCCATTAGAATACTCAGCTGTGAAAACTCATTGTGTAAGATCTGCTTACTCCAACACATGGATAAATGAAAACACACATACAAACTTGGATTTAAATCATCACTCTCAAGTTACAATGTCAGGTGCACTGCAGTGCTAAAGTCCAAAGCGGTGGAACTGGAAAAGGGTGGGGATGGAACAGAGGTGGTATTGCATTGCTCACCTATTCATGGCTCGGCCCGAAATTCAGTTCCATCTACTCCGATGGAACCAGATGTCAGATTTTGGGGGCTGGATTTTCCCTTTGGGGGCGAGAAACAGAAGTCAGGACTGCTTCCGGGTCCCAAACCTGCCCCGGGGGGGAAAGTTACTCATTGGGATTTTCATGGCAGGTGCTCCCTTAAATGGCACGGAGACAGGTTCGCCATCCCATTAAGGGCAGTGAGCTGGCTCTCGAAGCTGGAGGGCGAGAGGCTGCAACATGGAGGCACCATCTCCCAACTCTAACATCTTTAACTAAAAAATAGGTTCAGCAGCCAGGCCACTTTGGTATAAGGGTCTGAAAGGGTTAATGTTTGACAGAGTAACCTCTCCCACTGTAGTGGTGATGTAATAGTCACATGGGTATTAGGCTGGGAAGAAACCAGTAGCATCATGACAGGTGCTAGCTGGATATGCTTAATGAAACTGTAAATAGTTATGTAGATAAAATAAACAAGTTAACATTTAACCAAAGACTCAGACATCTGTAAACAATGCTCGAACTATGCCAATTCAAAGACCTCACCCCATACAGTAGCGCCAAGACGATGGCAGATTTTGAAGGGAGACTGCGAAGAGCTCCAGCGCTGCTCCATAGTCGAGGGAAGACATGGACAGTTGGTGAATCAGCCGTGCAGGCATTCACGCTGCACCACAGAAGTGTGGTGGTCTGCGAGCAGAAACCAGGTCCAGCGATCGGGCTGCAAGTCACAGTACCGAGTGGTTGGGATCGGGTGAGAAACCTTTTAGAAAGGGTGCATCTATTAACGGCGCAGTGGACAGGTGAGATGAAAAAAAAAAGCCCATCCCTTGCGAGGACGAGTCTGGAGTCGGCAGCCATTACTTGAGAAGACTGCAGAGGAAAAGCGCAGGAACAGCCGGAAAGAGTGGGAAACCTCCAGAAATTAGGAAAAAATGGATTTGAAAAACACAATGATTAAAAGCTTCCAGAATTTGGAAGGACCCAGTCAGATACAGAATTGGTCGAAATGGAATAAAAGCTTTCTAAAATTTAGAATAGCTTCTCAGCTACACACCAAATCTGAAGTGGAGCAAATAAATATGCTACCATATTCCATGGGTACAATTGCTGATGATGTGATCGTAAGACAAGACATAAATGAGGCTTCAGACAAGTTTGATGTACAAGCCTTCGATAAATATTGAAATTTAACAGCAAGATTCCGAAAAGGGTCATACAGCACAGAAACAGGCCCTTCGGCCCACCGTGTCCATGCCGGCCATCAAACCTATCTTTTCTAATCCCATTTTCCAGCACTTGGCCCATAGCCTTGTATGCTATGACGTTTCAAGTACTCATCTAAATATTTCTTAAATGTTGTGAGGGTTCCTGCCTCAACCACCCCTTCAAGCAGTGTGTTCCAGATTCCAACTCTCGGGGTGAAAGACTGTTTGCTCAAATCCCCTCTGAACCTCCTGCCTCTTACCTTAAATCTATGCCCCCCTGGTTATTAACACCTCCGCTAAGGGAAAAAGTTTCTATCTACCCTATGTCCCTCAATTTTGTATACCTGTCAGGTCCTCCCTCAGCCTTCTCTGCTCTAAGGAAAATAACCCTATCCTATTCAGTCTCTCTTCATAGCTGAAATGCTCCAGCCCAGGCAACATCCTGGTGAATCTCCTCTGCACCCTTTCCAGTGCAATCCCATCCTTCCTATAGTGTGGCGACCAGAACTGGACACAGTACTCCAGCTGTGGCCTAACTAGCCTTTCATACAACTCCATCATAACCTCCCTGCTCTTATATTCTGTGCCTCAGCTAATAAAGGCAAGTATCCCATATGCCTTCCTAACCACCTTATCTACCTGTGCTGCTGCCTTCAGGTGATCTATTGACAAGTCCACCAAGGTCCCTCTGTACTTCCTATGGTCCTACCATCCATTGTATATTCCCTCGACTTGTTAGTCCTCACAAAATGCATCACCGCACTTCTCAGGATTAAATTGCATTTGCCACTGCTTTGCCCATCTTACCACTGCAACTATATCTTCCTGTAATCTAAGGCTTTCCTGACTATTTACGACACCACCAGTTTTCGTGCCATCTGCAAACTTACTGATCATACCTCCTATATTCATGTCTAAATCATTAATGTATACTACAACAGCAAGGGTCCCAGCACCGATCCCTGCAGTACACCACTGGTCACAGGCTTCCACCCTCTGCCTCCTGCCAATAAGCCAATTTTGGATCCAATTTGCCAAATTGCCTTGGATCCCAAGGGCTCTTACCTTCTTGACCAGTCTCCCATGCGGGACCTTGTCAAAAGCCTTACTGAACTCCATGTAGACATCATCAACTGCTTTATCCTCATCTACACAGCTAGTCACCTCCTCGAAAAATTCAATCAAATTTGTTAGACATGATCTCCCCCTGACAAAGCCATGCTGACTATCACTGATTAATCCCTGCCTCTCCAAGAGCAGATTAATCCTGTCCCTCAGAATTTTTCCAATAGTTTCCCTACCACTGGTGTTAGACTCACCGACCTGTAATTACCTGGTTTATCCCGATCACCCTTCTTGAATAATGGTACCACATTCACTTAAAAGGATCCAGAAGCTGGGCGAATCAGTGGACACTTTCATTAATGATTTGTACAGATTGGCTGAGGGATCAGTGTATGGAGAACTGAAGTCTGAGTTGATCAGGGACCAAATAGTTGATGAGTCTTTAAGACTCATTTCAAAAAGATGTGACAGAGCAAGAATTCTTCTCACAAAAATGCCAAGCAAAAAGCCACCACACAGAGCTGTGAATGAACTGCAACAACTTCCAGTGGAAGATAAAAAAGGAGACTTACTCGGGGAGATTAATGATCCCAATCAGACATTGCAGATGACAGACATTTATGACAGACGTATGGCTAATTTCAAACCGAACATAGGTGCAAGTGTCACAGTGTTGGCAGACCATGAGCTATGGTTGTTAACACATTGCTTATAACCAGCTGACATTCAGGGTTGGATTTTAAGAGTGCGCCGCCGAACTCGGTTGTGAGGTAAAAAATGGCAGTCTGCACATGCGGGCTGCATGCCAAAGAGGCGCCGTGATCTTAAGCACGGCGTCTCACTTAAATAGCCGGGGCAGCCCGCCACCACCCCTCCCAACAATCTTGTCGAGGGGTGGGTTGCTCCTTACCCAGCAATGGCGTCAGCTGGCTGTGTGCAAGTGGTGCCATTTTTAAAGGGCAACAAGCCGTGTGCCCAATTTAAATTTTTAAAGACGACCCCCACCCCCCACAATTAAATAACTTTCCAATGCCCCTTTCCCACCTCCCAATAACTATTTAACCTTCCGCCCAAAACACTTATCTTCAACATCTGACCTTCTCCCCTCCCCCCCAAACTACACAAAATTTAAGGTTCAACCTTTCCCACCATTCCCTACACCCATAACGTGTATTTGACCCCCTCAACACCCTCTCTTTTCCCCCCCACCCCCCACTGAAACTTGCCTCGTCCCCTGTTCCCACCAGTGTGGCGCCTTGTTTCCCCGGATGGGATTCTGAAGGCATGGGAGCTGAGCGGAGTGCAGCGGCCCTGCGGGAAGAATCACTGACCGAGGAGAGGATAAATAGAGGCCAAGGATCGCGGCCTGGTTACTTACCTTCCAGGAGCCGTGCGAAGTGGAGCGGACCTGTGGGAAGAATCACCAACCGAGAAAAGGATAAACACAGACACAGTCAACGCACACTGAGTGTTTGAGAAAATCAAGTGACATCACAGGAAAGCTGCTAGATGATTGGCTGGTGAGTAACTGCTGTTAGAGAATCGCTCTAAATAGCTGACTTAGTAACTAAGGTAAGAAAGCTCTACAGTTTATTTTCATATATAGTTAGTGTTTTTTCAGGGAGTTCTGTAGTAACGAGGACCAGGCAAGAAGGGCCCTAGAGTAATTGATATTAAGCATCTTCTAAAAGGTTTAATTTAAAGGGTTAAGTCATGGTAGGAGAGCTCAATGCCTTGGTGTGCTCCTCGTGCTCTATGTGGGAAGCCGGGAACAATTCCAGTCCCCTGGACCAGCATGTGTGCAGGAAGTATCTCCAGCTACAGCTTCTGGAAGCCCGGGTTTCAGTGCTGGAGCGGCGGCTGGGGACACTGTGGAGCATCCGCAAGGCGGAGATATCGTGGATAGCACGTAGAGAGGTTGTCACACCGCAGGCTCAGACTCCACAGGCAGGAAGGGAATGGGTGACCACCAGGCAGTGCAGGAATCTCCTGTGGCTATTCCCCTGCAAAACAGATATACTGCTTTGGATACTGCTGGGGGGAATGGCCTTAGGGGAAAGCAGCAACAGCCAATTCGTTGCACCACAGTTGGCTCTGCTGCACAAGGGAGGAATAAAAAGTGTGGGAATGCAATAATTATAGGGGATTCAATTGTAAAGGGAATAGATCGGCATTTCTGTGGCTGCAAACAAGACTCCAGGATGGTATGTTGCCTCCCTGATGCTAGGGTCAAGAATATCTGAGCGGTCACAGGACATTCTGAAAGGGGAGGGCGAACAGCCAGTGGTCATGGTACACATTGGTACAAACGACGTAGGTAAAAAAAAAAGGATGAGGTCCTAAAAGTAGTATATAGGTAGTTAGGAAGTAAGTTGAAAAGTCGGACCTCAAAGATAGGGATCTCAGGATTACTACCAGTGCCACATGCTAGTCAGAGTAGAAATAGCAGGATATATTGGATGAATATGTGGCTGAAGAGATGGTGTGAGGGGGAGGGTTTTAGATTCCTGGGACATTGGGACCCGTTCGGGGGGAGGCGGGACCAGTACAAATTGGACGGTTTATACCTGTGCAGGACCAGGAATGATGTCCTAGGGGGAGCGTTTGCTAGAGTGGTTGGGGACGGTTAAAACTAAAATGGCAGGGGGATGGGAACTTTTGCAAGGAGTCAGAGGGGGATCAAAGACAAGAACAAAAGACAGTAAGGGGAAGAAGAAAAGTGATAGGCAGAGAAATCAAGGGCCAGAATCAAACAGGGCTATAGTGAGAAATAGTGGGAAGGGGACAAGTAATGTTAAAAAGACAAACCTCAAGGTTTTGTGCCTTAACGCACAGAGCATTCACAATAAAGTGGATGAATTAATAGCGCAAATAGATGTAAACGGGTGTGATATAGCAGGATTACGGAGACATGGCTGCAGGGTGACCAGGGACGGAAAATGAACATCCGGGGTATTCAGTATTTAGGAAGGACAGACAAAAAGTAAAAGGCAATGGAGTTGAAATACTGGTTAAAGAGGAAATTAACCTAATAGTGAGGAAGGATATTAGCTCTGATGTGGAATCTGTATGGGTAGAGCTGGGAAACACTAAGGGGCAAAAAACATTAGTGGGGGTTGTACACAGACCCCCAAACTGTAGTGATGTTGGGAATGGCATTAAAGAAGAAATTAGAGACGCATGCGATAAAGGAACATCTGTAATTATGGATGACGTTCATCTGCATATAGATTGGGCAAATCAAATTAGTCACAATACCGCAGAGGAGGAATTCATGGCGTGTATACGGGATGGTTTTCTGGACCAATACGTTGAACCAACCAGAGAACAGGCCATCCTAGACTGGGTATTGCGCAATGAGAGAGGAATAATTGACAATATAGTTGTGCGGGATCCCTTGAGGATGAGCGACCATATGATAGAATTCTTCAAGATGGAGAGTGCTGTAGTTGATTCTGAAGCTAGGGTCCTGAATCTTAATAAAGGAAACTACGAAGGTATGAGGCGCGAGTTGGTTATGATGGATTGGGAAACATTACGTAAAGGGATGACAGTGGATAGGCAATGGCAAACATTCAAAGACCACGTGGATGAACTGCAACAATTGTTTATTCCTGTCTGGCGCAAAAGTAAAATGAGAAAGGTAGCCAAACCATGGCTTACAAGGGAAATTAGAGATAGCATTAGATCCAAAGAAGAGGCATACAAATTTGCCAAAAAAAAACAACAGACCTGAGGATTGGGAGCAGTTTAGATTTCAGCAAAAGGAGGACCAAAGGATTGATTAAGAAGGGGAAAATAGAGTACAAGAGCAAGCTTGCGGGGAACATAAAAACTGACTGTAAAAGTTTCCATAGGTATGTGAAGAGAAAAAGACTGGTGAAGACAAATGTATGTCTCTTACAGTCAGAAACAGGGGAATTTATTATGGGGAACAAAGAAATGGTTGATCAAAATGCATACTTTGGTTCTGTCTTCACAAAAGGAGGACACAAATATCATACCAGAAATGTTGGGGAACACAGGGTTTAGTGAGAGGGAGGAACTGAAGGAAATCAGTATTAGTAGAGAAACGGTGTTCGGGAAATTGCTGGGATTGAAGGCCGATAAATCCCCAGGGCCTGATAATCTACATCCCAGAGTACTTGAGGAAGTGGCCCTAGAAATAATGGATGCATTGGTGGTCATCTTCCAAGATTCTATAGACTCTGGGACAGTTCCTACAGATTGCAGGGTAACTAATGCAACCCCACTATTTAAAAAGGGAGGTAGAGAGAAAGCAGGGAATTATAGACCAGTCAGCCTGACGTCGGTTGTGGGGAAAATTCTAGAGGCCATTATCAAAGATTTTATAGCAAAGCACTTGGAGAACAGTGGTAGAATCGGACAGTCAGCATGGATTTACAAAAGGGAAATCATACTTGACAAATCAACTAGAATTCTTCGAAGATGTAACTAGTAGAGTTGATGAGGGGGAGCCAGTGGATGTGGTTTATTTGGACTTTCAGAAGGCTTTTGACAAACTCCCACATAAGAGATCAGCGTGTAAAATTAAAGCGCATGGGATTGGGGGTAGTGCATTGCGATGGATAGAAAATTGGTTGGCAGACAGGAAACAAAGTAGGAATAAACGGGTCTTTTTCTGAATGGCAGGCAGTGACTAGTGGGGATCGGTGCTAGGGCCCCAACTATCCACAAGATGAGAGAACTAAATGGAATATCTCCAAATTTGTATATGACACAAAACTGGGTGAGAGGGTGAGTTGTGAGGAGGATGCAGAGAGGCTTCAGGGTGGTTTGGACAAGTTAAGTGAGTAGGCAAATGCATGGCAGATGCAATATAATGTGGATAAATGTGAGGTGATCCACTTTGGTAGCAAAAACAGGAAGGCAGATTATCTGAACAGCTACAAACAGAGGGGAATATGCAATGAGACCTGGAAGTTCTCGAACACCAGTCGCTGAAGGTAAGCATGCAGCTGCAGCAGGCGGTAAAAAAGGCAAATGGTATGCTGGCCTTCATAGTGAATGGATTCGAGTACAGGAGCAGGGATGTCTTGATGCAATTATACAGGGCCTTGGTGAGGCCACACCTGGAATATTGTGTGCAGTTTTGGTCTCCTTATCTGAGGAAGGATGTTCTTGCTATAGAGGGAGTGCAGCGAAGGTTTACCAGACTGATTCCTGGAATGGCGGAACTGACGTATGAGGAGAGATTGAGTCAGTTGGAATTATATTCGCTGGAGTTCAGAAGAGTGAGGAGGGGGATCTCATAGAAACCTATAAAATTCTAACAGGACTTGAGAGGGTAGATGCAGGAAGGATATTCCCAATGGTGGGGAAGTCCAGAACCCAGGGGCCATAATCTAAGGATACGGGGTAAAGCTTTCAGGACTGAGATAAGGAGAAATTTCTTCACCCATAGAGTGGTGAGCCTGTGGAATTCGTTACCACAGAAAGCAGTTGAGGCCAAAACATTGTATGTTTTCAAGAAGAAATTAGATATAGCTCTTGGGGCGAAAGGGATCAAAGGATATTTTTGGGGGGGGATGAAGCAGGAGCAGGTTACTGATTTGGATGATCAGCCATGATCATAATGAATGGCAGAGCAGGCTTGAAGGGCTGAATGGCCTGCTCCTATTTTCTATGTTTTTATGAGTGCCAGCGACTGCGCTGAAGATTGCGGCAGGCCAAGATCGCCGTTGTCTATTTAAAATGTATTAACTTTATTCATTTGAATATTTAAATTGTGGTTCTGGCCACGGAACCTTACCGCCACCGGAAGGATCAGGCCAGGCCCTCCCAGCTTCGAGGTCGGTGGCGGGCCTCATCTGGAGCCGTCTTTAGGACCCCCACCTGCCACAGAACCCGATGCCTGGGGGAGAACAAAATCCAGCCCTCAGTTACATGGTGCAGAAAACAATGAGCTGAAAGTCAAGGGAAAGCTGCAAGATTGGAATAGAAACCCTGTACGTTCTCAAAAACCAAGAATTTTCTCTGTTAAACAGAATAGCATGCTTAGACCTATACCTAATTAAAAAAGTGGATGAAATCAAACAGCCAGAAACAAAAGTCACTTTCAAGCAGACTTGACAAAACTATTTTCAGGTCTAGGAGGACTGAAGACAGAGTATAGCTTAACATTAAAGGTATGTATCTTTACACCGAGAGATACCACACCTATTGATGAACCAAGTTCAACATCAGCTGAAAGAGATGATCTGTGTGGACTTAATGCAGCTTAACAAAGCCGTGGCGAGGGAAATCCATCCGACATCTTCGGCGGACAAAACCCTAGAAAAACTATCCAAAGGCATAATAGAAACGTTGCAATTTTACAGCAGAGGAGGCCGCCACTTGGCCCATCAGGTCTGTGCCAGCCAAAAAACAAGCCTAATCCTACTTTCCAGCATTTGGTCTGTAACCCTGTAAGTTACGGCACTTCAGATGCACATCCAGACACCTTTTAAATGAGTTGGGGGTTTCTGCCTCTCCCACCCATTCAGGCAGTGAGTTCCAGACCCAAAATCACCCTCTGGGTCAAAAGGGTTTTCCTCCTCTCTCTTCTAATCCTTCTACCAATCACTTTAATTCTATCCCGAGTCACTGACCTCAGCTAAAGTAAATAGACCCCCCCCATCCACTCTATCCAGGCCCCTCTCAATTTTGTACCTCAATCTCCTCTGTTCCAAGGAGAACAACCCCAGTCTATCCAATTTTTATCTAAGTATTTTTGATAAGGTCCCACATGGGAGATTGATCAAGAAGCTAAGAGCTCATGGGATCCAAGGCAATTTGGCAAATTGGATCCAAAATTGGCTTAGTAGCAGTAGGCAGAGGGTGATGGTCAAGGGTTGTTTTTGCGAGCGGATGTCTGTGACCAGTGGTGTATCACAGGGATCGGTGCTGGGACTCTTGCTGTTTGTGGTGTACATTTATGATTTAGACACGAATATAGGAGGTATGATCAGTAAGTTTGCAGATGACATGAGAATTGGTGGTGCCGTAAATAGTGAGGAGGAAAGCCTTAGATTACAGGACGATATAGATGGGCTGGGAAGATGGGCGGAGTAGTGACAAATGGAATTTAATCCTGAAAAGTGTGAGGTGATGCATTTTGTGAGGATTAATAAGGCAAGGGAATATACAATGGATGGTAGGACCCTAGGAAGTATAGAGGGACCTTGGTGTACTTGTCCACAGATCATTGAATGCAGCAGCACAGGTAGATAAGGTGGTTAGGAAGGCATATGGGGTATTAATATTCTATGCCTCAGTTAATAAAGGCAAGAGCAGGGAGGTTATGATGGAGCTCTAGAAAATGCTAGTTAGGCCACAGCTGGAGTACTGTGTACAGTTCTGGTCACCACACTATAGGAAGGCTGAGATTGCACTGGAGAGGGTGCAGAGATTCACCAGGATGTTGCCTGGACTGGAGTATTTCAGCTATGACGAGAGACTTGATAGGCTAGGGTTGTTCTCCTTAGAGCAGAGAAGGCTGAGCAGAATTATGAGGGGCATTGATTGGTTAGATAGGAAGAAACTTTTTTCATTAGTGGAGGTGCCAATAACCAGGGGGCATAGATTTAAGGTAAGGGGCAGCAGGTTTAGAGGGGATTTGAGGAAATATTTTTTCACCCAGAGAGTGGTTGGAACACACTACCTGAAGGGGTGGCAGAGGCAGGAACCCTCAAGTATTTTGATGAGCACTTGAAACTAAAGGCCTGTTCGGGTCTGCAAAACAAAAAACCTGACCCGAGCCCGACAGACCAAATCCAAACCAAGTCCGACCCGGCACAAGTCCTTCCATTTTTTTCCCACGCCCGACCCAACCATCAGTTAACTTACCTTCCGTTTTTCACTTTGTTGCTGATCTGCACAAGCTTACAATAACTAACAAAACCATCTTTCTAGTCCAAAAATTAAACTAACATTGGAGCCACTTACCTGTTATAGAGTGCATTCGACCAGACCCGAATGCCGGGCCCGGAAGTGCAACCCATCCCGACCCATGTCGTCAGGTTGGGTAACCAGCCTTTACTTGAAATGCCATAGCATACAAAGCTCCGGGCCAAGTGCTGGAAAATGGGATTACAATAGATAGGTGCTTGTCCGGCACAGACACAATGGGCTGAAGGGCCTGTTTCTGTGCTATATAACTATGATTAATAGTTTCTCATAGCTGCATTTTTCCAGTCCCGGCAACATCCTTGTAAATCTCTTCTGTACCCTCTCTAGTGCAATTACATCCGTTCTGTGATGAGGTGAGCAGAACTGCAACTCTGCTCAAGTTGTGGCCTAACTAATGATTTATACAGTTCCATCATAACCTCCCTGCTCTTATATTCTATACCTTGGATAATAAAGGAAAGGATTCCATATGCCTTAACCACCTTATCAACTGTGGACATTCACTACAAGGTTCTCACTTCCTCTACACCTCTCAGTATTCTCCCAATAACTGTGTATCCCTTTGCCTTGTTTGACCTTACCTTCCGGGAGAGGAGCAGACCTGCGCAAAGGACACTGAGCAAGGTGCGGATAAATACAGCCCGAGGATCACGGCCTAGAGCACCTACCTTCCAGGAGAGCAGTCCAGGCGCACTGGAGTTTGAAAACCAAGTGAGCAGTGATGTCACAGGAAAGCTGCAAGGTGATTGGTTAAGTAACTGCTGTTAGGGAATAACTCTAAATAGCTGCGTTAGTACATTACTGTTAGGGTGGGTGTATAATAGGGTGCCTAAATCATAAGGAACGAGTGAGCAGCTGTTTTTTTGAGTAAGGTTTATTTTAACTAGTGAACTGTATTGATTTTTAGTAGGATTTATCAGTACTAGTAAGGTTTTATTAATTCTAAGCTGTTGTAGTGTTGGCAAGGTTTTTTTTTTAAAAAAGCAGTAGCAATGGGTCAACTAATAAATAAAGGAATAGCAGAGTTGCTTCAACCTCGAAAGTGCACCTCCTGTGCTATGTGGGAGTTTCAGGATGCTTCCCATATCCTGGAGAACCATTTGTGCAGTAAGTGTTGTCAACTGAAGCCGCTTGAGCTCTAGGTTTTGGAACTTGAGCAGCAGCTGGCGACACTGCGGTGCATTCATGAGAATCAGAGCTATGTGGGTAGCGCGTTTATAGATGTGGTCACCCCACAGCTTAAGTGTATGCAGGGAAAGAGGGAATGGGTGACCAGACAGTCAAAGAAAAAATCAGGCAGGTAGTGGAGACCCCCGAGTGCATCTCACTCTCCACCAGGTATTCAGTCCTAAATACGGAGGAAAGTGATGCTTCACCTGTGGAGTGCAGCCAGAGCCAAGTCCATGGCACCACGGGTGGCTCAGCTGCACAGGGGGTACAGGGAAGAATGGAAGGGCCAGAGTGATAGGTGACTGAACAGTCAGGGGAACAGACAGGCGTTTCTGTGGCTGCAGACGTGAATCGAAGATGGTGTGTTGCCTCCCTGGTACCAGGGTGAAGGATATTACTGAGTGGCTGCAGAGCATCCTGAAGGGGGAGGGTGAACAGCCAGCAGTCATGGTCCACATCTGAACCAACGACATAGATGGAAAGAGGGACGTGGTCTTGCAGTCAGAATTTAGGGAGCTAGGTAAGAAATTAGCAAGAAGGACTTCAAAAGTAGTAATCTGCAGATTACTCCCCGTGTCATACGCAAGTGAGTATAGAAATTGAAGGATAACACAGATGAATGTGTTGCTGGAAAGACAGTGCAGGAGGGAGGGCTTTGGATTCCTGGGACAGGCTCAGGGGGAGATGGGACCTGTACTGACTGGACAGGTTGCACCTGAACAGAGTCGGGACTGAGTGCCTTGTGGGATGTTTGCTAGCGTTGTTGGGGAGAATAGGGACCTAAGGATAGACTCAGCTGTGACAAAATCAGAAATTAAAATGGAAGGCCGAAAATTAATGGAGTCTGGAAGACAGGAAACGAGGGTTAGAAAATAGAGTTTGGCAGTGCTCAAGGGTATCTATTTCAATGCAAGGAGTATAGCTAATAAAGCAAATGAGCTGAGGCACAGATAGACACTTTGCAGTATGACATCATAACTATTACAGAAACATGGCTTAAAAAAGGACAGGAATGGCAGCTCAACATTCCTGGTTACAGGGTTTTCAGACGCGATAGGGAGGGGGTTAAAGAAAGGAGGGGGAGTGGCAATTTTGGTCAAGAAAATTATTACGGCTGTGAGGAGGAATGATATGTTGGAAGGTTCAACAAATGATGCCCATATGGATTGAGCTAACAAAAAAAATGGGGCAATCACACTGCTCAGAGTGTACTATAGACCCCCAAATAGAGGGAGATAGAAGAGCAGATATGTAAGCAAATCTGAGAAGTGCAAGAACAATAGGGCAGTAATAGTAGGGGATTTTAATTACCCCGATATGAACTGGGATAATTTTAGTGTGAAAGGAATTGAGGGAGCAGAATTCTTGAGGTGCATTCAGGAGAACTTTTTTGCCCAGTATGTGACAAGTCCAACAAGACAGGGCACAGATTTAGACTTCGTTTGAAGAAATGAAGACGGGCAGGTGGAAGGAATGGCATTGGGAGAGCATTTTGGTGGTATTCAGTCAGTTTTAACAATTAAGAAAAGGACAAAGATAGAACAGGAGTTAGAGTTCTCAATTGAGGCAAGGCCAATTTTACTAAACTGAGGAGTGATTTAGCAAAAGTGGACTGGAAACAGCTACTTGTTCAGTTTAGTTTAGAGATACAGCACTGAAACAGGCCCTTCGGCCCACCGAGTCTGTGCCGACCATTAACCACCCAGTTATACGAATCCTGCACTAATCCCATATTCCTGTCACATCCCCAACTGTCCCTATATATTTCCCTACCACCTACCTATACTAGGGGCAATCTATAATGGCCAATTAACCTATCAACCTGCAAGTCTTTGGCATGTGGGAGGAAACCGGAGCACCTGGAGGAAACCCACGCAGACACAGCGAGAACTTGCAAACTCCGCACAGGCAGTACCCAGAATCGAACCCGGGTCCCTGGAGCTGTGAGGCTGCGGTGCTAACCACTGCGCCACCCTAAAGTGAAAGTGAATCAGTGTCAGAACAGTGGGGGGCATTCAAAGGGGAGATTCAAGGGGTGCAGGGTAAACACGTTCGTGCAGGGTAAACACGTTCCCACAAGGAAAAAGGGCGAGGCGGCCAAATCTTGAGCCCCATGGACATCAAGAAACCTACAAGGTAAGATAAGGCAGAAAAGGAAAGCTTATGTCTGACTCCAAGAATTCAATACTACAGAAAGCAGAGAGGAGTATAGAAAGTGGAAGGGTGAAATCAAAAAGGAAATTAGGAAAGCAAAGAGGGAGAATGAAAGAATATTGGCAAGCAAACTCAAGGTGAACCCAAAGATGTTTTATCAATATATTAAGAGTAAGAGGATAACTAAGGAAAGAGTAGGGCCCATAAAAGACCAAAGAAGAAACCTATGTGGAGGAGTGGAAGATTGATATGGTTCTTGAGGGCGGCACAGTGGCGCAGTGGTTAGCACCGCAGCCTCACAGCTCCAGCGACCCGGGTTCAATTCTGGATACTGCCTGTGTAGAGTTTGCAAGTTCTCCCTGTGTCTGCATGGGTTTCCTCCCACAGCCAAAAGACTTGCAGGTTGATAGGTAAATTGGCCATTATAAATTGCCCCTAGCATAAGTAGATGGTAGGGGAATATAGGGACAGGTGAGGATGTGGTAGGAATATGGTATTCGTGTAGGATTAGTATAAATGGGTGGTTAATGGTCGGCACAGACTCGGTGGGCCGAAGGGCCTGTTTCAGTGCTGTATCTCTAAATCAAAAAATCAAATTAATGAATACTTTGCGAGAGGATCTGGATCGGCGCAGGCTTGGAGGGCCGAAGGGCCTGTTCCTGTGCTGTAATTATCTTTGTTCTTTGTTTAGAAAGGATGTAATTGCACTAGAGAGGGTACAGAGGAGATTTACGAGGATATTGCCAGGACTGGAAAAATACAGCTATGAGGAAAGATTGGATAGGCTGGGGTTATTTTATTTTATTTTTTTATTTTTATTTTATTTTAGAGATACAGCACTGAAACAGGCCCTTCGGCCCACCGAGTCTGTGCCGACCATTAACGACCCATTTATACTAATCCTACACTAATCCCATATTCCTACCACATCCTCACCTGTCCCTATATTCCCCTACCTATACTAATGACAATTTATATAACGGCCAATTCACCTATCAACCTGCAAGTCTTTTGGCTGTGGGAGGAAACCGGAGGACCCGGAGGAAACCCACGCAGACACAGGGAGAACTTGCAAACTCCACACAGGCAGTACCCAGAATTGAACCCGGGTCGCTGGAGCTGTGAGGCTGCGGTGCTAACCACTGCACCGCCCCAGGTTGTTCTCCTGGAACAGAGAAGGCTGCGGGGAGATGTACAAAATTTAGAGGGGCCTGGATGGAGAGTGGAGGTGGATCATTTTTTGGCCACCACAGCCACGATGAGCCACGTGGCCTCTTTCTGTGCCTTAAACTCTCTGATTCTATGCATCACCTCACTTTTCCCAATTGAATTCCATTTTACACTTGTCTGCCCACCTGACCAGTCCATTGATATCTTCCTGCAGTCTACAGCAAACCTCTTCACTATCACTCAGCCAATTCTGGTGTCGTCTGCAAACGTCTTGATCATGCTCCTACATTTACGTAAAAATCGTTAATATATAGCACAAAAAGCAGGGGACCTAGTACTGAGCCCTGCAGAGCCCCACAGGAAACAGCCTTCCTGGCGCAAAGACACCCATCAACAACTACCCTTTGTTTTCTGCTACCAAGCCAATAATGTATCCAGCTTGCTATATTCCAGTGTTCTCATTTTTTGAAACCAGTTTGCCATGTGGGACCTAGTCAAAAACCTTGCTAAAATCCATGTAGACCATATCAACTGCACTACCCTCATCAATGCCCTTTAGGGAAGGAAATCTGCCATCCTTACTTGGCCAACATGTGACTCCAGACCCACAGCAATGTGGATGACTCTTAAATGCCCTCTGAAATGGCCTAGCAAGCCACTCAGTTGTATCAAACTGTCCAAAAAAAATGAAAAACGGACAGACCACCCGACATCGACCAAGGCATCGATAATGGCAAACCCAGCCCTGCCAACCCTGCAAAGACCTCCTGACTAACTTCTGGGGGCTTGTGCCAAAATTGGGAGAGCTGTCCCACAGACTAGTCAAGCAATAGCCTAACAGTCATACTCACGGAATCATACCTTGCAGACAAGGTCCCTGACACCACCATCCCTGGGCACATCCTATCCCACTGGCAGGACAGACACACCAGAGGTATACAGTCGGGACGGCGTTGCCCTGTGAGTCCTCAACATTGACTCCGGATCCCATGAAGACTCATGGTATCAGGTCGAACATGGGCAAGGAAACCACCTGATTATCACCTGCAGTCCCGCCTCGAATGATGAATCAGTGCTTCTCCATGTTGAACACCAATTGGAAGCAGCACTGAGGCTAGGAAGGACACAAAATGTATTCTGGGTGGGGGACTTCAATGCCCATCACCAAGAGTGACTTGGTAGCACCACTACTGAGCCCTAAGGACATAGCTACAAGACTCGGTCTGTGGCAGATGGTGAGGGAACTAACAAGAGGAAAAAATCTACTTGACCTCGTCCTCACCAATCTACCTGTCGCAGATGCATCTGTCCATGACAGTATTGGTAGGTGCGACCTCTGCATAGTCCTTGTGGAGATGAAGTTTCATCTTCACACTGAGAGTACCCACTATCGTGTTGTGTGGCACTACCACCATGCTAAATGGGATAGATTTCGAACAGATCTAGCAACCCAAAACTGGGCATGCATGAGGCACTGTGGGCCATCAGCAAGCAATAGCATAATTAATTCATCTGTAGCCTCATGGCACAGCAGATCCCCCACTCTACCATTACCAATCTGGGGGATCAACCCTGGTTCAAAGAAGAGTGGAGGAGGGCATGACAGGAGCAGCACCAGGAATACTTAAAAATGAAGTGTCAGCCTGGTGAAGCTACAACAGAGGGCTACTTGCATGCCAAACAGCAGCAGCTTGCAACAGACAGGCCTAAATGATCCCACAACCGACAGATCAGATCTAAGCTCTGGAGTCCTGCCACATCTAGTCACGAACGTGGTGGACAATTAAAGAACTGACAGGAGGAGGCGGCTCCACAAATATTCCCATCCTCAATGATGGGGGAAGCCCAGCATACAGTGCAAAAGGCAAGGCTGAAGCATTTGTACACATCTTCATCCAGAAGTGCTGAGTGGATGATCCATATCGGCCTCCTCCTGAGGGCCCCAGAATCACAGATGCCAGTCTTCAGCCACTCCGATTCATTCCACATGATATCAAGGAACGGCTGAAGGCACTGGATACTGCAAAGGCTATGGGCCCTGACAACATTCCGGCAACAGTACTGAAGACTTGTACTCCAGAACTAGCCGCGTCCCTAGACAAGCTGTTATAGTAAAGATACAACACTGGCACCTACTAGACAACGTGGAAAATTGCCCAGGTATCTCCTGTGCACAAAAAGCAGGACAAGTCCAACCCTGCCAATTACCGCCCCATCAGTAAAGTGATGGAAGGGATTGTCAACAGTGCTATCAAGCAGCACTTGCTCAGCAATAACATGCTCACTGATGCTCAGTTTGGATTTCTCTAGGGCCACTCAGCTCCTGACCTTATTACAGCAACAGCTGTGTTCACCATCTACAAGATACACTGCAGCAACTCAAAGCCCCCTTCGATAGCACCTTCCAAACCCCCGACCTCTACCACCTAGAAGGACGAGGGCAGCAGATGCATGCTAACATCACCAGCTGCACGTTCCCCTCCAAGCCACACCATCCTGACTTGGAACTATATCGCCATTCCTTCACTGTTGCTGGGTCAAGATCCTGGAACTCCCTTCCTAACAGCACTGTGGGTGTACCTACACCCAAAGGACTGCAGCGGTTCAAGAAGGCAGCTCACCACCACCTTCGAGGGTAATTAGGATGGGCAACAATTGTTGGCCTAGCCAGCGACACCCATATCCCTCGAACAAAGAGAGAGAGAGAGAGAGAGAGAGAGAGAGAGAGAGAGAGAGAGAGAGAGAGAGATCGAGATCCCCCTCAAAAAAGAAATCAAGTTAGTCAAGCACGATTTTCCCTTAAATTCATGCTGACTATTCTTGATTAACCAGTGCCCAAGTGACAGTTTATCCTGTGTCTCAGAATTGATTCCTATAATTTACCCACTACAGAGTTTAGACTGGCTAGCCTGCAGTTATTTGATCTATCCGTTGCTCGCTTTTTAAACTAAGGTACAATGTTAGTAGTCCTCCAATTCTCCGGCACCACATCTGTATCCAGTGAGGATTGGAAACTGATCAGACCTTCCACTATTTCCTCCCTGGCTTCTTTTAACAGCCTGGGGTACATTTCTTCCGACCCTGGTGATTTATCCACTTAAGGATACAAATCCCCTTAATACCTCCTCTCTCCCCATGTTCATCACATCTAATACTTCACACTCCTCCTCAACTACAATATCTGCATCATCCCCCTCTTTTGTGAAGGCAGACGCAAAGTATTCATTAAGAACCATGCCAATATCTTCCGCCTCTACACATAGGGTACCTTTCTGGTCTTTTATGGGCCCTACTTTTTCCTTAGTTATCCTCTTAATGAATTCATAAAATCTCATTGGGTTCACATTGATTCTGCTTGTCAATATTCTTTCATGACCTCTTTGTTTTCTTAAGTTTCCTGTTTGCTTTCCCCCCTGCGCTTTCTATACTCCTCTCAGCTTTTTGTAGTTTTGAATTCTTGGTGTCGGACATAAGCTTTCCTTTTCTGTGTTATCATACCAAATAAGCTCCTGGACATCCAGGGGGCTCTAGATTTGGCCATCCCACCCTTTATCTTTGTGAGAACATGCTTACTCTGAACCCCTTGAATGCCTTCCACTGCTCGGACACTAATTTACCTTCAAATAGCTGTTTCCAGTTCAATTTCACTAAATCACTCAGTTTAGTAAAATTGGCCTTGCCCCAATTGAGAACTCTAACTCCTGTTCTATCGCTGTCTTTTTCCATAATTATGTTAAAACTGATTGAATTATGATCACTACCAACAAAATGCTTTCCCATTGCCACTCCTTCCACCTGCCCATCTTCATTTACTAAAACTAAGCCTTGAACTGCACCCTCTTATTGGACTTGCTACATACTGGCCAAAAGAGTTCTCCTGAATGCACCTCAAGAATTCTGCGCTCTCAATTCCTTTCACACAAACTATCCCAGTTAATATTGGGGTAAGTAAAATCCTCTATTACTGCCCTAATGTTTTTGCACTTCAGAGATTTGCCTACACGTATGCTCTTCTATCTCACTAAACTCGACATGAATAGTGGCTTATGGCAAGTTCCGTTGGATTACTCAACATTTATCACCATTCGGAAGACTGTGTTTCAATCATTTACCATTCGGTATAACATCTGCATCTGAAATTTGCCAAACGACTATGTCCAACATTCTGCAAGGCCTCAAAGAGAGGATATGTTATATGGACATCATTCCTGGTCCGTGGGGAATCCAAAGAACATGACCAGAGAGTAAAATTGGTTTTAAGTTGTCAAGAAGGGCTGACCACTTAATGATGTGTGAATTCTCCAAAAACATCTATTCGTTTCTTGGGACATATTGCATGTAGCAAGCGCATAACCCACAAAAGACGAGAGCCATTAGTGAATTCCCAATCCCAGCTTCAGTCCAAAATCTCCAAAGATTCCTTGGAATGGCGAATCAGTTGGCAAAATTTTTACCCAATTTGGCACAAGTAATAGAACCACTAAGATAACTCTTAAAAAAGATCAAGTGGTGTTGAAACACACATCAAGAGCAGGCATTTTGAAGAATTAAGTAGATGCTAGTCTTGCCAGATATTAGCACATTACAACCCTTCATTACCAACTACAATTTGAGCAGATGCCTTATCTACAGGGTTGGGGCAGTCCTCTTTCAAGAGCAGCCAAATGGATGTCAAAGACCGATCTATTATGCATCTAGAGCTTTGTCCAAGACAGAGAAGAGGTACGCTGTCATTGGAAAAAGAAGCACTTGCAGTCACGTAGGGCTTGCGAGAAGGTTTTGATGACATTATTGAGGCAGAGCACAAACCCTCGATTTCCTCGCTGGACAAGAAGAAAATTGCAAGCATGCCTCCGAGAATTCAGAGATTGAGATTGATGAGATACACCTACGAGATGGTATGTGTGTTCAGGGAAAGATGCAAGCTTTCCTGATGCGTCAAGAGCAACTGTTGACCATCCTACACAACAGCTTGTTAACTTTGTTGAGCAGAGTGAGTTGTATTCACAGTACATTGTCTCACAATGGCTGGCAAGTACACAAACTTCAAGAAATTCATCACGCTCAAAAGCGGGATGAGGAATGCATTCAGATACACCAGTATTATACACAAGTTTGGCTACAGGAACCTCCTGGTGGGAAGGTAATGGAAATTTTCTTTGAATTGAGGAGGCAATTCACAATTGGAGACAATTTGCTGTTGTGCAACGACAGAGTGGTCATTCCAATTTCTCTATCAGATATCTTGGCAAGAATCCATTAAAGTCACATGGTTCTCTACATGGGTTTTTACCTAACGGAAGGAGTGAATTTTTAAATTCTTCCAGGAGAATGTGTTCCAAGAGTCTCATATGTGGCCTCTACCTTTAGTGCCCGCATCCAACATTCAAAATTAATTTGCTTTACCCTCTCAAATTCTATAGTTCCAACATTTCTGCCTGTATGTTTCAGCAACTAACTCATAAGCAGCGAGAACAGCATTTTTTGCCATCTCAATCTGCAGAAGCCTCCTCAGAGATCATGGCATAAACTTCATGAGCTCTGCTCATCAACCTGCTTTGCATAAGCAGTGTCCAGCTTTCCTTCAGCCACTTCATCTATCTAGCTATCTTTTCAAAATAAATCAAAAATGCCTCTACATCCTTTCCTCAAACTTCGGGAGGGCTTGTACAAATTTAAACAGTTCTCCACTGGGTCCTGGGCTGGAGTCAGATCTTTCCTCACACGAATTTTCCCTGGAGTCAAGGCCACCTTTTTGTCTTAGTTCCAGCTTTTTTAAAAATTCAAATTCCCTTTCTTCTCCCTCTTTGAAATGCTATTTTTCCCCTTTCCTCTCTTTCAAGTTCAAGTTTTTTCATTGTCAATTCTCTTTCCTGATCGAGCTCAAGTTTTTCCATTTATTTCCAAATTCAAGCTGCTTCATCTGCAACTGAATCCTAGTTAATTCCACTAAACTACCATCTGAATTGCCTGGTCCTTCTTTCAATTTCAAATGCTATTACTTCAATTATGTCTGCTTTCTTCGCTCCTGGTTTTAACTCCAATGCCAACTTTTCTGCCAATTCATTTAGCCTAGCCTTGGTTAAGATCTGCAAATCACTCGGATAAATCCTCCCTCCCCAGAAAGGTCGTAGCAACTGACAAATCCATTCCGGTAGCGTAAACCTTACTCTAATGCACAAGAAGCCTTTTTTTTTAAAAAAAGCTTTTCTTTTCAATTATTATTACCCCACTTACAATTGCAGAGTCAGTTTTGGGCTACCCCACACAGAGCCACCAATTATATGTTACAACCGAGGCTTGAGGAGAGCACGGTCTTTCTCTAGTTCCACTTCTTCACAAATCACAACATATATTTAAATGTTTACCCAGTTACCAACATGGTCAATCATATACTCCACTCTTTATCCCAAAATAAAATACACCAATCAGGTTTCTTTAATAAACAAAATCAGATTATAAAACAAGACTTATCTATTGAAGATGCAAAACATTAACAGTTTGAAATATGAATGTAAATAGATTTTCCCTTCTAATATACCCAATACACACACCGTTTAGATAAAAAATAAAGTTTTCTCTGCAGAGATTCACTTTACAAAAAGTCAAAAAAGTACTATGGCCAAATACTTGTTCATTCGTGAAGGAAAAGGAAAAGATATGGAAGGATCTCAGTTGTCCTTTGGTTTGGCGTCCAGGTACACGAAAACTGGTCACTGGGATCTTTTCCGGAGCAGTTCTTTTCAGGCAGCATCAAGAATTAATCTGGCAGGCTTGCCAGGAGTTTCTCAGGAGAAGTGCGGCATCAGGGGATTTAGCTATCACATACTCAGTTTTCCAAGGTTTCTCAAAGAGGTGGAGAAAGATGGAGTGCTTCTGCCTTGGCAGGCTGATCTCCAACTGCCTTCAAAGCAGTCCATACCCTGACAGCAAGTCAAAATCTCCTGACCACCATAAACATTGAATGCCAAATCTCTGTAAACAACTTCCCTGGCCAGCAAGGTTCCTGTTATTTATTTATCTTAAGGGATGAGACATCCAGTACAGGTCGTTTTTAAACACAAAACTCAAGTGTCTTCCCAGTGACCTTTGTTAAAAAAAAAATCCACGGAATCCTTTCAGTTTTCCAAATGAACCAATGTCCATAATTGTTAACACAAGTCCTCAAAACATTAACAAAAGCACCTTCATAACATTATTTAGCCAAAGACTCCGAGACATCTGTATACAATGCTCGAACTATGCTAATATACAATTGCCACCACTGTGGGTGAGAGATTGGTGGGGGGTTGGGGGGAGGGGGCAGGGAGACGTGGGGGAAAAGAATCCCTTGACAAGGAAGCCTGTGGCTGCTCTTGCACCAAGTCAGACAGGGAGGGCCTCCCTCCAGCCTGCCTGCCTCCAGACCCCAAAACTGGCTCCTGCCAGTGCAGGAAACTGGAGGAAAATCCCAGTTGGCCTCCTTTAATTGAAATTAATAAGGCTCTCAACGAGCCTGATCAGCTATCTGCTGCATGTAAGCAGGTAGCCCTGCCAGCCCCAATCCCACCTTCACAAAAGTGGCCCAGAGGTGGGATGAAGCAGGGTAGCCAGCATGCCAGCTGTTAGGGCTAATTTTCAGCCTCATTCATCTCCAATCGCAGCTCCGGTAGGGGCCTAAAATCCAGCTCTGGGAATTCTGTGGTGAGACACTCATCTTCTGCCTCCCCAAGATACAAGTCAGGAGTGTGATGGAATACTCTCCACTTGCGTGGATGAATGGGACTCCAAGAACACAAAAGAAGCTCAACACCATCCAGGACAAAGCAGCCTGCTTGATTGGCATTACATCCAGCCACCTTAAACATTCACTCCCTCCAGCACCAGCACATTATTGCTGCAGTATGTACCATCTACAAGATGCATTGCAGCAACTTGGCTTCTTTGACAGCACTTCACAAGCCCATAACTGCTACCGCCGAGAAGAGAAAAGGGCAGATGAATGGGATCACCTCCAAGCTCCCTCCAAGGTCTCATGCCATCCTGACTTGTAACTATATTGCTTCTTTCATTGTTACTGGGTCAAAATCCTGGAACTCCCTCTCCAATGGCAGCTTGGAAGCATCTTCACCACATTGACTGCAGCAGTTCAAGGAGGCAACTTAATATCACCTTCTCAAGGGTAATGATGGGCAATAAATGCTAGTCTTGCCAGCGATGCCTATATACCATGAATGATCAAAAAAGGGTGCTTCGCATTGCATGGGAAGAATTGCTTTCCTAGCTGGACAATGCCCTATGGGAGGGAGCAGCTTGAGCAAAAAGACACATGTCAACTTTATTTCTAGCTGTACCCCAAGGAACAAGGCTTCAACAAGCAATTCACTAGTACCAACAGCAAATTGGAGGGGGGAAAAAACAGGAACCTCTGTTAGAACAAGCAGCTGTAAATCAAGCTCCTTTTTCAGATGCTGACGATTTGGTATATTTTCAGAATTTATCAGTTTTCACTTGATTTCTAGCCACCTCTGCAGCTCAGTCAGTAATTGCCATCTTCAAGATCAAGAATACTTCTGGGTATACTGTACCAAAAAGTATTGATCAAAATAAAGTTTAAAAAGCTGATCAATAACATTCTGACTGATAACCAATAAATCCATCCAGTAAGCCAAGTAAAATCTGAGGAAAGACTGGCTAAACAGAACTGCACCATTAGCATTGAACATTTCCAGACTGACCAGCAAACTTTTAAAATTTGAAATACAAAAATAAAATTCTGAAAACCAACTCCCACTGGAACTCAATACTTCCTACTATAGCTGATCAACATCCACAAACTTCTCCCAGCTGCCTTTTAAAAAAATATATTACTGGAAGAATGTGGGTATGTCATTAACCGTGAAATCTTATGAAACAAAAATTTGCAGTTTAAAAGAATTCTCAAACATTTAAATTCCCAGCCTTTACAACATTACTTGGACCAGAAGGTGGTTCAAATAGTGTTCTGAACTTTACCTGGAAGCAGCTGAATAGTTCTCCATAAAGTAACTGTAGATTGGCATGGTCTAATGCATTAGATGTTCACAGGTACAATGTTATTCTGTTTATGCAAATACTGGCATTTCATATTAAGAAGACAACCTCTACATTTACTTAATCATGGATCTTAGTAACTTACATATCTTCAGTCCCCTGCTTCTCAACGTAGATGTAACGCTGCTGTATCTGGATCCAGACTTCAATGACTTCCACCTACAAAATCAGGGATTAACACAATAGCAATGAAATGCAAAACTTCAATGCTTGGAAGTTTATTCTACAAATATCAAATCAGTGATAAACTATACACACAATTTTAACCCTTGTTGAATTAACCTTCACAATTGTCAAAATGTACACTTTTCTACAAGGTCAGTGAAATCTCCCTTTTCAATACCCAATATAAACAAATTTAAAAAGAAGATACAAATATACAGTATTTCTTATTCTGTGCAAATGCAAAATTCTAGAGCATGCTCGTGGTACCAGTACCTCCGATGGTCTTACAAACTTGCCCCTATACACGAAGTGCCAGTGGCAAGACCTTTCTGGTCAGAATGGCAGTCACATATTTTGTACACACTGGTGTAATAAATTGGATAATTCATGTACACTTCTCCCATTATAAAGCAGTGGCAATCCACCTACTAAAATAAAACTGTGCAGGGATAATTTTCCCATTAGTTTTTTTTAAATAGATATGAACTGTCATTTTGAATTTGATATTTATAACAGCAGTTAGCAAGTCAGTTTTAAGATAATTTAGATCCATAAAAGATGAACACTCTAAAAATGAGGGGTAACAGCAATTGGTTGCTATGCACTAAAACCAGCTTTAACTGGTCCAAGCTTAGGGACATAGGAAAATAGGAGCAAGAGTAGGTCATTCAGTCCCTTGAACCTGTTCTGCCATTCAACTAGATCATGGCTAACCTTCTATCTCAACGCCGTTTTCCCGCACTATCCCCATATCCAGAAATGTATCGATCTCCTTCTTGAACAGACTCCACTGTCCTCCAGGGTACAGAATTCCAACAATTCACCACCCTCAGTGAAGAAATCTCAGTCCTAAATGGCTTACCCCTTACTCTGAGACTGTGTCCCCTGGTTCTAGAACACCCCCCAGCCAACGTGCATCTATCCTGTCGAGCCCTGTAAGAATTTTGTATGTTTCAATGAGATCCCCTCTCATTCTTCTAAACTCTACAGAATACAGGCCCAGCCTCCTCAATCTCTCCTCTCATAGGACAATCCCACCACACCAGAAATCAGTCTGGTGAACTTCATTGCACTCACTCTATGGCAAGTACATCCTTCCTTAGGTAAGGAGACCAAAACTGTAAACAATACTCCAGGTGCAGTTGCACCAAGGCTCTATACAATTCCAGCAAGACTTTTTTATTCCTGTACTCACATCCTCTTACAATAAAAGCCAACATACCATTTCCCTTCCCAATTGCTTACTGCACCTGTATGTTAGCTTTCAGTGACTCAGAGACCTGGGCATCCTTGTTGGACATCAACACTTCCCAATCTCTTACCATTTAAGAAATACTCTGCATTAGTTTTTCCTACCAAAGTGGATAACTTCATATTTTCCACGAGATTCCACCTGCCATATTCCTGCCCACTCACTTAGCCTGTCTGAATCCCCTTGAAACCGCTTTGTATCCTCCTCGCAACTCACATTCCCATCTAGTTTTGTGTCGTAGGCAAACTTGGAAATATTACATTTGGTCCCCATATCCAAATTATTGATACAGATTGTGAATAGCTGGGGCCCAATCACTGCTCCTTGTAGTACCCCAGTAGTCACAGCCTGCCAACCAGAGAATGACCCATTTATTCCTACTCTGTTTTCTGTTAACCAATTCTCAATCCATACCAGTACATGACCCTCGACTGCCATGTGCTCTAATTTTATTTACTAACCTGTTGTGTGGGACCTTATCGGAAGCCTTCTGAAAATCCAAATATACCACATCCACTGGCTCCCCCTTATCTATTCTGCTAGTTACATCCTCAAAAAACTCTAGCAGATTTGTCAAACAGGATTTCCCTTTCATCAATCCATGTTGACTCTGCCCAATCCTACAATTATTTTCTAGGTGTTCAAATATCACATCCTTTGTAATAGATTCTAGCATTTTCCCTATTCTGGATGTCAGGCTAACAAGTCTGTAGTTCCCCTTTTTCTCTCTCCCTCCTTATTTAAATTGTGCGGCTACATTTGCAAGAACTATTCCAGAATCTATAGAATTTTGGAAGGTAACCACCAATGCATCCACTATTTCTACAGCCACCTTTCACAATCTGGGATGTAGATCATCAGGTCCGGGTGATTTACCATTTTAGAAATCAGGACTTCAAACATCTTGAGCTGTGCTGAGACCTTCTTACATGAGACTACGTCGGTGTATATTTTTCTTTGAAGTTAATCTCAAATTTGTTCAATCTCTTTAAATTTTAAAGAGATTCAGGCTTTTCATTGCTGGTCTACCATTGTAAAGTAGGAAGGTGCAATTAAGCTGCAAACACTCACCAGGTAAAGCCATGACATTTCACAAAATAATTAGTCTAGATAATTTTTGCCCGAGATGTCTGCACTGCTATTTAAATTAAAGTGTACCAAACACCCGAGCCCCCATATAAACTGACTTTTGGCGTTCAATAATTGTGAAAGAATGGAGCACTTTCTGATGCAAAACGTTGAGGATATTGATCCCATGGACAAAACAAGTAGAGTTGGTAAAGAGACATATAGGAATATAATCCTTTCAACTGGACTTGAAATTCACATTTACTGGTCTGGATGAAAATCATTCACTGCAGTGTGACGTTCTTGCTCAGAACAGTGTGAACCCAAGCAAATTAAAATGCCACTTGGAGACCAAATACCTATCCTCAAAAGATAACCCACAACATTTTTTTAAACAAACACTTTCAACTGAAAGGACAAATGAAACTAGGTTTGATGGTTGTCTCTTGATTATGATATGGCAAGAATGTGCAAACTCAGGTAGGAATGCCACAAATTTTTCATCTCTGAATCACCACAATTTCTTCAACCAGCACTTGCAAGTTTTATTGCACTATTTGGCCAAACTGAGACAGGGTCAATGAACGTGACTTTTCATTACAAGAACTAACATTTTCATCATGCATGAAGTAGTAGAGCATCGCTAAAAAACCTTTAGCTATGGTGTAGCTAAGTGCCGCAAGACAATGTGACAACGTTCCCAATATTGTCTTGCTATTATGGACTGTGAAATACTGGTCCTAAAAAAGTTAATGTAATTCTGAAGCATCTGTCTCAGTTTATACAAAATGCAGTGAATATTTTTCATAAGAGGCAAAGGAATTGCAGGATTGCACCTGGGTTAAAAATGTGTTTTCAGATGACTCCTTGCAAAAGGCAAGATTGCCGTGAGTTTAAAAGGTACGATCAATGTTGCTGGTGACTTTTGTCTTGAGTGACTATTTCATGTCTTCTGATCAGTTCTGGCTCTCAATTCAGAGTTCTGATAAAAGGTCATTGACCTGAAATATTAACTCAATTTCTCTCTCCACAGATGCTGCCTGATTGAGTATTTCCAGCATTTTCTGTTTTTATTTGAGTTCCCTCAGTTGTCCCAAAGAGCTTTTGATGCATTTGCCACTCCACTAGTTTTGTTTTTCATATTTATAACTCTTCTCCATATCTCTCTCCCAGAAAAACCAGTACAATGCCCACAACAGCCACCTGGGAACAGTGACTCGTGGGATTAATCTGAATTTCTCATGCCATAATCACACCTTTTTGATTCTAATCCTCTTACCCCAACGCCCCACAAGCTGGCAAAGGAAGGCTGAAACAGCAGATTCCACATATCAAGCAAAGATACCAAGTTCCTTGTTTAAGGGTGTACAAGAACAATTTGAGGCACCCCATTTCTTTCCCTTCATTAAGCGTTTTACAATTGTCTTAGTTTCTGTTTTAGAAGACCGATCTCTGTATGCCACTTTTGTCCACTTTACGTACAATGTTGGGAATTGGTCTGAGTATGTGGGCTGAGCTACTCTGGTCGATTATGCAGACACACATAATGCTGGGCCTTTGCATTAACTTCACATGAATAGGCAATTCAACTTGACAGTAGATTTGAAAACTCAATTTTGTAAAATTTATGATGTCATTAGTTCCGTTAATGTCAAGAGAAATGCAGGCAAAGCTGTACTTCCTGTCAAGCTGCACTTCTCTAATGCAAAACCACCCAAAGGGAAGACTCACCTTACCAATAGAGTTAGGAAAGGTGCCAAAACACAGAATTATGTGGGGAAATGACTAGAGAAAATCCATTATTAAAGTATTATGTAGCAGCAGTGCATCAACAGTAGTTAAATTTAGCCTGGAAGAGAGCAGAATATGCTGCAGAAACCAAGCAAGGCACTTTGGGCATACATTTTTTCTTTTTTGGTTCAAAGTGAATGTTGCATAATTCCACACTCAATACAGCTTCCTCCAGAAATATAACCATGCCTGAATATCTCCATTGCACTTCCAACAATTTCAGTTGAAATACCCCACAATCTCCAAATATGATTCAAGCTAATCATACATACATTTACACACACACAGCACTGCCATCAAAATATGAAACCTGCAGCACTATTAGCAACTGCATCTTCAACATTTGAAAATGTTGTAAATTCTGCGTCTTTAGCATCTGTAACAGAAATCTTCTGCTCAAGTAAATTGTTTTACATCTATTAAATAACTGCTTTGTTTTATCACAAGCGAACATGAATCAATTTGAAGAGTTATTTAAAATGTAGATCACGGTTTTCATAAAATGTCCTAATACAAGACAATGTCAGCACATACAGCTATGCAGACTAGAATGTGCCAATATTTGGGATGTAACTTTAGTGCTATGTACTTACCCACTTACATATTCAACATAATTATTCAGGAAATTCCTTAGTTGACTGACTCCTCTCCAGAACTTAGATAAAATGATTTCTAATCAAGTAGAGCAGATTCACTTGTTAAAGTAAAAACTGGGAGGGAAAGGGGAAAAGAAAAGGTTCAACACAGAGATTTATTTCAGACTTGGAAAAGCAATGTATCCTCAATTAACAAACAGTAAAGGATCTCAGAAAACTGTAAAGGAAGACTAAACTGTCAAAATTGCAAAAGGTATTTCAGAAAATAGACCAATCCCCAAGACTATGAGGTAATCTCAAGCCAAATTTGCACAGCTGGGCTTTTTCAAACAATCTGGTTTCAGTTACAGGTTTAAGCTTCCCTTATGCCATTTACAAATAATTTCCATTGTGTCCAAAATTTACATCCGAGAAGCCACTTAAAAATCATACAGCAAGAGGCCGTTCAGCCCATCATGCCTGGGCCAGCTCTTTGACAGTGTTATCCAATTAGTCCCACTTCCCCGCTCCCTTTCCTCATAGCACTGAGAATTCACGTTGCAAGTATTTATCCAATTCCCTTTTGAAAGTTATTAATGAATCTATTTTCACCACCCTTTCATGCAGTGCATTCCAGATCATAACTCGCTGCCGTTATTCTTATTTCTTCATCTCCCTGTGGGTTCTTTTGCCAACTTTACAGTATTAAAGAATTACTTCCTTAATGTCATGTTGCATTGGTTTGTGATAGTTTTTTTTTTCTTGAGTATTGCAATATTTTTAGTATACTTTCTTACTCTTTCAATTCTGACTAGGTTTTTTTTTTAAATTTGAGTTTTTTTAAGTTTGGGATGATGTAGACGGTGTGTTAAAGAGCAGTGTGAAATATTAGATATGATAAGCATAATGAGAGAGCAAGTACTAGACTGTCTGACATCCTTGAAAGTGGATAAATCACCAGGGCCAGATGGACTGTATCCCAGGCTGTTAAAGGAAGCCAGGGAGGGAATAGCAGATGCAGAGGATCATCTTCAAATCCTCACTAGATATAGGTAATGTACCAGGGGATTGTCTGCAAATGTTGTACCATTGTTTAAAAAGGGTGCAAGGGATAGGCCAAATAATTATAGGCTGGTCAGTCTGACCTCGGTGGTGGGCAAATTATTAGAATCAATTCTGAGAGATAGGAGAAACTGTCACTTAGAAAAGTACAGATTAATCAGGGATAGTTAGCATGGATTTAAGGGAAGATCATGTCTTACTAACTTAATTGAATTTTGTGTGGAAGTAACAAGGAGGATTGATGAGTGTAGTGCAGAAAATATTGTCTACATGGATTTTTGTAAGGCACCTGACAAGGTCCCACATGGCAGACTGGTCAGAAAAGTAAAAGCTCATGGGATACAGGGGAATGTGGCAAGTTGGATCCAAAATTGGCTCAGTGACAGGGAACAAACTGTGATGGTCAACAGATGTTTTTGCAAATAGGTGGTGGTTTCCAGTGGTGTTCCACAGGGCTCAGAGTTGGGTCTTTTGCTATTGGTGGTATTGGGCTTAAATGTGGGAGGCATGATTGGGAAATTTGCTGATGACACAAAAATTGGCCGTGTAGTTGATGGTGAAGATGACTGCTGTGGACTCCAGAAAATCAATGGTTTGGTTGAGTGGGTGGAAAAGTGGCAAATGGAATTCAATCCAGAGAAGTGTGAGGTAATACACTGGGAAGGGAAAATAAAGCAAGGGAATACACAATAAACAGGAGGATAGAGTGGGGAAGAAGTGAGAGACCTTGGAGTGCATGTCCATAGGTCCTTGAAAGCAGCTGGACAGATAGATAAAGTGAAGGCATATGGAATGCTTTCCTTTATTAGCCGAGGTATAGAATACAAAAGCAGGGATGTAATGCTGGAACAGTATAAAACGCTGGTTAGGCCTGATACGACGGAGGCAGGGAGAGTGCATTGGTTATTCTAGTTCCACTTCTCCAAGGGTCACAACATATATTTAAACTTTCTGCCACTCACCGATATAGTCAATCATAGACTTTATTTTTATCCCAGAATAAAACACACCAACCAGGTTTCTTTAATAAACAAAATCAGATTATAAAGTCTTAACCAGTAATGAAGTAAAGCATCAACACACATTGAAATATTAAAGTTCTTTTTTAAAAAAACCTTAGCCCCTCTCTCACACACACCGGTTAACCGGAAAAAATAAAAGGAATTTTTGTTCAGAGCTCTGTTACCAGAAAAGAAAAAGACTGAATACTTGCTCATTCTTGGATGTCCTTTGTTTTGGTTTGGCAACTCAATTGCATATGGACGGCTGTCACTGGGATCTTTCTAGAACAGTTCTTTCCAGGTGATGTTGAAAATCAGTTTGGGTAGGCTTTCCAAGAAATGCAGCTACAGAGGCCTCAGATGGGACGTACAGCAGAAATGTAGCAACAGGGGTTGCAGTGCCCACATATTCGATACGCATGGTTTTTTCAAATACAGGAGGAAAGAGGAGACCGACACACCAGATATGCAGGTTGTCTTTCAGAGAGCAAGAGCGCGAGAGAGATGAGCTGGGTTTTCTTTCTTGGCATGCAAAAAAACAACCGTCTTTTTGTAACAATTCAAAGTGAAACCAAAAACATTCCAGAAGTCAAGCCTCCTGTCCTCTATAAATCTTGAGCTGTCACTTCTTTGTAAACACCTCCCCAAGTCAAAACAAGCTGCTATTTTATCTGAAAAAAGGTGCCTTCCAGTAAGGGCTTGTTTACAAGCCAAGTCCAGGAACCTTCTGGTGACTTTTTAAAAAAAAAAAATTCAGCATCTCTTCAAGCTTCCAGATAAATCAATGTGCATAATTCAACAAGTCCTTAAAAACACAGTTTACAAAAAATAGAAGTCTCGTAACAGGCCATAGTTGGAGTATTGCATACAGTCCTGGTCACATCACAGGAAGGACATAATTGCTTTGGAGAGCATACAGAGGAGATTTACAAGAATGTTGCCAGGGCTTGAAAATTGCAGCTATGAGGAAAGATAGGATAGGCTAGGGTTGTTTTCCTTAGAACAGAGGAGGCTGAAGGATGACTTAATTGAGGTATACAAAATTATGAGGGGCCTACATAGAGTAGACAGAAAGGACCTGTTCCCCCTAGTGGGAAGGTCAATTACCAGGGTGCACAGATTTAAGGTGATTGGTAGAAAGATTAAAAGGGGACAGGAGGAAAAACCTTTTCGCCCAGAAGCTGGGTGGTATCTGGAATTCACTGCCGAGATCGGTGGTGGAGGCAGAAACCCTCAACTCATTTAAAAATGTACGTGGACCTGCACCAGAAGTGCTGTAACCTGCAAGACTACAGCTCAGGTGCTGGAAGCTGGGATTAGATTGGGCAGCTAGTTTTTTCAGCTGGCGCAAGCGTGATGGGCTGTAATGGCCTCTTTCTGTACCGTAACTTTTCTATAGTTCTATGGTTCTAATTTAAGAAAAATGGCGAGGATAGGTATTCCAATTGCAACTGCTCTTGCCCTCAAGGAGCAAGCTAGAGGATCAGAAGGAATTGCTTATGAATAATTCAAGACAGGTCAACTTGCATTTGAAGTAGTATACACACACTCGCCATTAAGTATATAGCACTAAAGAATTTGCCAGAGTTACCTAGGAATGCTGATATATACCTGCAATTTTGATCAAGCGAGGCTGACTTTGAAATATGCCATCTTCTTCATGCAGCCTGCAGTCAGGAAAAATCATTCACTTGAATGCAATGGTGTGTGTGGTTGGAATGTGGAACTCACTTCCATAGTAAGTGGCCAAGGCAAACAGTCAAGATGCTTTCAAAAGGCAGACTTGCATTTATATAGTGTCTTTCATGACCAAATGTCTCAAAATGCTTTACAGTCAATGAAGTTCTTCTACAGTATCACTGTTGTAAATGTAGGAAACACAGCATCCAATTTGCAAACAGCAAGCTTCCAACAGCAATGAAATAATGACCAGATAATCTGTGTTTTTGTGACATTGATTGAGGAATAAATATTAGCCAGGACTAGAGATAATTTCCCTATTTTCTTCAAAATAGTGCCATGAGATCTTTTACATCCACGTGAAGGGGCATCAGTTTAATGTCTCACCCAGAAGCACCAACAATGCAGCACTGGCATGTCAGCCATAATTTATGTGCTCTAGTCCTGGAGTGTGAACTCAGAACCTTCTGACTCAAGAGGGAAGTGAGCGACAGCTGTCACACATTCAAAAGGAAACTAGGTGATTAAATGAGAGAAAGGGGAATAAAAAGATATGCTGAAAGGTTGAGATGAGCCTCATATGGAGCATAAATACCAGCATTCTAACAGCATCCTCTACACTGAGATGACTTCCATGCTGAAGCAGTCTGGGCCACAACTACATCATTAACTGCTCAAACACCATGGGCACTACTGCCACTTACTGTCCACATACTTTGTTGAAAAGGCAGGCAGACTTGCATTTATAAAGCACCCTTCACGACTCAGCTCATTTCAAAGCACTTTACAAGCAATTTTGAAGAGTGGTCGCTATTATACCTAATCTAGCGTGCATGCCCATTTATCTTATCTTTGGCCTCCTTGTCTCGAGAGACAATGTGTAAGTGCCTAGAAGTGGCCAGTGGTTTGTGGAACAGCGCCTGGATTGGCTATAAAGGCCAATTCTAGAGCGAGACTCTTTCACAGGCGCTGCAGATAAAATTGGTTGTCGGGGCTGTGACACAGTTGGCTCTCTCCTTATACTTCTGTCTCTTCCTGCCAACTGCCAAGTCTCTTCGACTTGCCTCTTTAGCCCCGCCTTTATAGCTGTCCGCAAGCTCTGGCGATTGCTGGCAGCTGACTCCCACGACTCGTGGTCAATGTCGCAGGACTTCATGTCGCGTTTGCAGACATCTTTAAAGCGGAGACATGGACGGCTGGTGAGTCTGAAACCATTGACGAGCTCGCTGTACAATGCGTCCTTGGGGATCCTGCCATCTTCCATGCTGCTCACATGCCCAAGACATCTCAAGCGCCGCTGGCTCAGTCGGACGTATATGTTGGGGATGTTGGCCGCTTCGAGGGCTTCTGCATTGGAGACAAGGTCCTGCCACCTGATGCCAAGGATTCTCTGGAGACAGCGAAGATGGAATGCGTTGAGACGTTGCTCTTGGCTGACATACATTGTCCAGACCTTGCTGCCATCGAGCAAGGTACGGAGGGCACAGGCTTGATACACTCGGACCTGTGTTCCGTGTCATTGCACCATTTTCCCACACCCGCTTGGCCAGTTTGGACATAGCGGATGCCTTTTCCACGTGCTTGTTTAATTCTGCATCGAGAGACAGGTTACTGGTGATAGTTGAGCCTAGGTAGGTGAACTCTTGAACCACTTCCAGAGCATGGTCGCCGATATTGATGGATGGAGCATTTCTGACGTCCTGTTCCATGAGGTTAGTTTTCGAGGCTGATGGTTAGGTCAAATTCGTTGCAGGCAGCCGCAATCCTGTTGATGAGTCTCTGCAGACACTCCTGTGTGGGATGTTAATGCAGCATCGTCAGCAAAGAGGAGTTCACTGATGAGGACTTTCTGCACTTTGGTCTTTGTTCCAAGATGGGCAAAGTTGAACAACCTGCCATCTGATCTTGTGTGGAGGAAAATTCCTTCTGAAGACTTGAACACGTGAGAGCAGCAGTGAGACGAAGATCCCAAACAGTGTAGGTGCGAGAACACAGCCCTGTTTCATGCCACTCAGGTTAGGAAAGGGGTCTGATGAGGCACCACTATGCTTAATTGTGCCTTTCATATTGTCATGGAATGAGGTGATGATACTTAGTAGCTTTGGTGGACATCCGATCTTTGCTAGTAGTCTGAAGAGACTAAGTCTGCTGACTAGGTCAAAGGCTTTGGCGAGATCTATAAAGGCAACGTAGAGGGACATCTGTTGTTTGCGGCATTTCTCCTGTAGCTGGCGAAGGGAGAACAGCACGTCAATGGTGGATCTCTGCTCGAAAGCCGCACTCTCCGCCCTCCCCCGAGTCTAAATCAAGGGAAACGATCACTGACCAACGCAAGTAAACGGACCACTGGATGGAGCACTACCTACACCTGCACTCTAGGGAAAATGATATCACTGATACCGTCCTCAATGCAGCCCAGTCTCTGCCAGTCATGGATGAGCAGGACGAACAGCAAACAAAATCGGAACTCAGTTATGCCGTTGATTCTCTAGCCAGTGGAAAAACCCCTGGAAAGGACAGCATTACCCCTGAAATAATGGAGTGCAAAGCCTGCTATACTCTCAGCACTCCATGAACTGCTTTGCCTGTGCTGGGATGAGGCAGCAGTACCACAGGATATGCGCAATGTCAATATCATCACCCTCTATCAGAACAAGGGTGACTGCAGTGGCTGCAACAACTACTGTGGGATCTCCCTGCTCAACAGAGTGGGGAAAGCCTTCGCTCGAGTCGTTTTAAACAGATTCCAGAAGCTGGCTGAGCGTGTCTACCCTGAGGCACAGTGTGGCTTTTGAGCAGAGAGATCCACCATTGACATTCCCATTTATTCAACATCTATGGCCTAAATCCGCTTTCAGAAATGAACTCCCTGGACAAAGTAAAAACTAAACTTAACCAATTTCCCTGTAAGGAAGATGTACTGAGAATGTTTTAGCCCCCTGCTTTCCCCGGTAGTCACACATGGTGCATGTCTTCTGGTACCCAAATGAATATGCTTTGAAGGTGCACTTTCTGTGAAAGAAGCCTAACTAGCAGCTCCGATTGGCTCTTTGGGATGAAAGTGGTTCTGTACCTTATGCTGGATCTCGATAATGCTACAACTGCTGAAATCCTGTTGCCTGTCTTCTGGTACAGTTTGAGTAACGTGATTCGGGGGTGGGGGGGGGGGGGGGGGCGTCAAATGCAACGTACTGAGAAACAGTTCTATCATCCATGCCGACTTCTGTTAAAACCCTTCTGCTCAGGATTCCTTCAGCAAACCCCAATTAAATTCCAGTATAATCAAAACAAGACTGATTCTGTACTTTAGAGTGTAAGAAAGGTGGGCTGCACTTCCCCACTGTAGCTACTGCACCTTATAGACCACTTTGTACACAAGTGAATGTATAAAACCATGCTCAGAAAGCAACATTTTTATAAGCCAGCCTTAAAATACGAATAGACTTGAGATGCTGGTTCTCCAGGTGGCAGTCTGTGTTTTACTGTTTGAAGATATTTCTTAACCCTGGCTACACTTTTCACCAACTCCATTCATCTTTGGCCACTTGATATACAAGTGAGTCAGCTAGCAAACTTCCCAGTGGTTTGATTTGAACAGTTGTTCACAAGTCTAGGATGCCAAAGACTATTGGGCTAAGTTTCTGATTGCTTGGCATCATTGCTTAAATCTTTTGTGCACGCCCTAATGGTCATTAAGTATGACCATACATTTTCCAACTGTTTGCTCAAAGCCTTCCAGAACAAATAGATGCTGTACTGGACTAACTGCAGTATTAATCCAAATTGAGCAAATGCAACCCAATATAGATTTTAATTTGGAAAGACTCCCAGTTTCTTTTTATTGCTCACTTGCTACTATTAGGGCAGTGCACTATAGGTGTTCACTCAATCACTAATCTGCACAAAACAGGACACTTACTGAAGTAACAGAACTTCCACTTCCGAAAGATCCTCCTATTGTGTAAACAGCTCACAAATTGCAATTTATTCTTTTTTTTGCCTTCTTCCCCTCTGACTAATTTATGTATCCTCTTCGTAGGAGTACACTGATAAAAAGACCACATCATAAAAGAGCATACCAACTTTCAGAGTACAGTGAAGGTAGCCTACTTAAGAGGCTAAAGCGATCCATTTACTTTTCTGACAACAGCAGAAGATTTGCTGCAAGGGTGGCTTTAAGTTTTGAGTGATTTTATTTCCAAAGAACTTTTCATTAAGAGATTAAACCCAGGTGAACTATCATTGTCTGCTCAAAATCAGGAAATGATCAGGAAATCATGTTGCAAAGTATCGAGCACTATATACTAATTCACTGAAATTATTGTAAAATTAGTACGTATAATGTACGGGAAAGGATACAGCATAAAATTGGTGAGAGTTGAGTACCAGCACAGATGTCATTAACTTTGTGCTTCAGATACTGGGTCAGAATTTACTGTCAAAATACCAGATAACACTGTTCACGATGTGCAAATTGCACAGTAACATCAGGAGGGCATACACGGGAAAATCCGAAATGTTGCTGTCTGAGATGCGCTGCTCCGCCATTTGCTTCGGGACTACGGTAACTCGCTGTCTGACTCACCGTTCAAGTACATTGAACGACGTGTACTTGCACAGCAGATTCAAACTAAACTTGCCACAGCAAGTTAAAGTTTATCCATTTCAGTCTAATAGCATGATAAGTCTTAATTAATGACAAACTCTCTCTCTGGCACTGAAAATTAACTGCTACATGCGTGGCGTCTCATTCATTCATCTTTTAGTTGCTGGAGACTCTCCTTTTTTAAAAAAAAAAGATAAATGTACTTTATTTCTTTGCTCCCACTTTCAAATCATTCTCGCTCTCAAACCCACCTTCTGTACCTGATTGGACACGGAATTCACTTACAGTTCCTGATTCAGAATCTGCACTTTATGTTTCACAATACTCCAATCTGATTGTCTCAGGAGACAGTGTTGCTTGCCCTATTCACACAGATCTCACTTGCCATTTAGATGGTGACATGCCACTTCAATCTTCTATCTACAGCAACTTCTAGTGCAGAGACTTGTGGAAATTAAATGGGCAACAGCAAGTCAAATAAATAGATGGCACTGTCCATTTGTCATAAATTCTGGTCCATTATGTGATTTCAATTCTGCACCCAAGATGATAAAGATGCTACATAAATGCAAGGCATAAGCACGATGTCGAAAAGTTAGGGGAAAAAATCACCTGCTCTCTGCTTGAACGATTATTCTCTACTGGAACTTCCATTTTTCACCAGCAAGAACATGGCTGTCCACATCAACATCAATCACTACAACTGGAAGCTGCACTGATACAAAATGATGCTCCAACCCACAGATCACAAGTCCATAACAGGTCATACTAGATGTTAAAGTTAATATTTAATAAGAGATGGCACTCAAAATTTGACACAAGTATAGGAAACAATTCACATTACTGCAATACCTTACACATCAAGAATGTCTCAGAGCATAACACAAAAAGGTACAGTGAATAGGAGAATAAAGGCAAAAGACAACACTTGGCAGCCAAAATCAAAGTGTTTTAAGGAAGGCTTTGCAAGTAAAATAGGGAAATGGTGAGGCAGACAGATTTTGGGAAGAAGTTTGAAAAAGACAGCCACTAGCAGTAGAGCATAAGATCAAGTAATCTGATAAAAGCCAAAAGTGGACACAGACATATACAGCTGAAAGTATCTCAGAAATAGGGTGGTGCCAGACCACAGGGGGTTTTGAACACAGGAATGTGCATGCTATCAAAACATTAGGCATGGGAAGCCAGTGGAGCTTAACATGGACAGAAGAGTCATGGTGATGGGAGGACAGGATTTTTGGTGGAGCGTTCCGGATAAATGGCAGGCCTGCAAGAAGCGCTTTGGAGAAATTTAGGCTTCAAACTATGAAGTCATAAGCTGGAATCTCAATGTCTTTGGGAGAACAGTAGGGGCAGGGGCAGGCAACATTTCATAAGGTGGAAGGAAGTTTTACTCTATTTGGTCAGGTAGCAGGACAAGAGTAATGCTGACCAGAATGCCAAAGCTTTGTACTTGCAGACTATGCTTAAAGAGGCAGCCAAGAAGACCGATGGGAGTCCAGAACCAGAAGAGGATGATTTTAATTATATCAACATTTAACCCAGAAGCTATGAATCTTCCAGGTTTCAACATTACACAGGAAGCTGGATGGGGTAATACAAGCAGTGGAATGGATAGTCAGCACGAAGCTAACTCCATGCACGTGTACGGAGCCCTACATTATCAAATATATTTCTAAAGGTTTCAACAGTAGAGTGCCAATTCACCAAAGCAACGCACTACAGAAACATTCTACTGCATTTAAACACACAACATATGAATCAAAGGCAGACTGATCAAGCCAAAACTGCTTGACCTGCGCCAAGATATCAGTGTAATCTGGGTGGCATTGAATGCAATAGCTTTCACGACTACAGAATTTTAAACACTGTGCCCATAACTACTTATGACTGAGCGTTCACGATCTTTTACCCTGGTTCAAAAGTCCATTCAGCTGAAGTAGTCCCCACTCACAAAACTGGCTATGCCATCAGGTCAACATGGAGAGTTTCTGCCAATTGCACTTGTTTGAGTTGTTTGGGGGTTGGAGAAAAGAGTAGTTTGGGGAGTTCATCACATTGCACCACATTCTCAGATGCGCACACACTTGTGGTCACATGAATCCAGCTTTATCATCTGTACCCGCACTGACTGGCAGTCAATTGAAGCCTGATCCTGTTGTGTTGCTCCTGCTGCTGCAATGACTTCAAATTTTGTTTAAAATTAGTCTGAATTCAGTCAATTATAGCAGAGCAGAACACACCTGTGTGGGTTTAATTGACTGCTGGTCACAGGTCTCATGTGCCAAGAGCAGATCAAAGCAGCTGACTGACACCAATTAAAAAGCAAGACCATTAAATCAGTCAGTTGATGATGGCTCATTTATTGGTAATCCCACCTTTCTGTGATGCTTGAACATGCCCTGTCCTGTCACAAATCAATTTTATCAATTGCACTGATTCAAGGAAGATTTTATGTTCAGGCTTATGCTAATGAGTTTGCCTGGAAACTTCGCTTTCGTAGAACTGAAATATCCAGCACATTCTACCAATTGCACCCCAGTGGCAACTAGGTGCCTGTAAGTACATAACAGAGATGAAAGCTGCATTGTGCTGTTGGGGACGAGGGTGGTGTGAAGAGAAAATGGGATTTTTCATACTATATGAAAGTTATGAGTTTCACTAATTGATCCTAGCACATTTAATGTCAATATATTCTATCTAAACATGTGGTGGTTTTGAATCA